>NC_073746.1:37516055-37822662 GCF_029784135.1 Toxorhynchites rutilus septentrionalis
CTAAATTCACACATTATCTCAGTCGTTTTAAGGATAGAATATATTCCCAAACTAGCTTTGACTAATATATGTATGCTTTCAATGCATTGAGAGCTGCGTGACTATCTGAAAAGATACAGATATTGGCATACCATACATATTTGTGCATGTTAGAATAGAATATATTTCTGCTTGAACTGTATGACATAATCGCAGCTCTTGTAGATTTACCTATTTTAGATCCATCGGTATAAAACACGAATGATGCTGGACGAGTTTTCCAGCTTCCTCCCATTCGCTGCGACTGAATTCAATCACATTGAAGGACTAAAGTTAGTCTTGGTTTCCATCTAGTCTTCTTTCATGCTCATTATAGTGTTCAGTTGAAAATCTTCCAGGATTGTAAATGCCATGTGAGATCTCCTTCTAGAAAATGTTTTGCACGTTTAAGCCTAAGAGCACTTTTGTCCGCTTCAAGTTGCACATATTGGTGCCAAGGTAGAAGGTGTGAAAGAGCATCTAGAGCTTTTGAGGGTGCACCGTGCATTGTTCCATTTATTGATAAGCATGCCAGACATTGTTGTTTGTGTAGTTTTATACTACCACACTAATGAATCACATGTTAGTCTATCACTATTGCCGAGTAAATCCAGTGAATCATTATTGGTTTTAGTCCACATTTTTTCCCGAATATACTACTACAAGTCTGCAGTCTGAGGTTTAGATATTGCAAACACCTAAAAATTTGGTTCGCTCTGAAAGCCCCAATTGTACACCTCCCAATCTAAAAAATGAAATTTTATACTTTCTTTTTCTGGTAAATGGAATTATGACTATTTTTGAAGGATTAACACTGAGTTCTTCCAAGTTGCACCATTTGAGTGTGTAGTTGAGGGCTGTTTGCATTCTATTGGAAATAATATACTTGCATTTACTATAGATGAAACGGATATCCGGTAACTATCCGGTATTCGGCCAATATTTGCTATCCGGCCGGATATCGGATAGTGAATCACTACCAGCCGGATACCGGATATTTGAAAATCGGATAAATTATAACACAATAGCATATAAACATCATTTTCACGTGATTAAAAATAAGGTGTGATTACATGTCAAAATGTTATTCAAATTGAATTATTATCAACTCATATTATCAAAGTTTTATTCAGCTCCGTTGCTTTCGTTTCGTTGAAGATGGCAATGAGCTGTTATTCTCAGACGATTCGTCTCAACATATTTTTGTAAGATGATTTTGATTTTATTGATTTTTTGTCTGTCTGTTTACGTTTCGAGAACACCCAAATGGTCTGACCTAAACCTCGGATCTAATAAGGTTGCAAACAGAAGTAGTTAAAACGATATTTGATGCAGCAACACGCGGAATTACCTCGAATATATAAAAGCCCAAAGCACTTCTCCACCAAGCCTAACAGTTGTTGAGTCTTCAAATTAGTCAATTCGTTGCCAATCATAATAATTTCCATTTGTGGTGAAGCAAGTGTACCCCCTCTCAGACTATCATCCCTGGAGACAGTTCTAAGTTTGTTCTTAATCTCAATGAAAATAACTGATTGCTGATTGCATGTAACTCTTATTTTTACTTGACCAGTATTAGAATTGTCTCAATACACTTACAAAAATCTACTTCATTATCAGGAAAAAACTGTTCCAAATTTCTTGTAGAAAACATGATACACTATGAAATAGGATATTTTTTGACGTAGAACTACGTCTTTCAGGAAGGGTGCCAAATCAGAAAACAGGTCACGTTTTTATGAAATAAAGTTAACGTTAATAACTATTTTCACAGTGAACGAATTCTCATGATTTACATACCAATCGAATCGGAAATTCTCTAAGATTTGTTTGATATGCTATACATTACAATTCACTAATCTCTAAACGATTTAAATTCATGAAAACTGGAAGACCTTCCTTTTTTCCCACACATTTGTTCTGCTGATTTATGTGCTAACCCTACCCGTATTTCGAATGCTTATAACTCGAACATTTCTTAACAGATCGGAAAGATGTTTGTATCAATTGATAGGAAATATTTGTACGCGTCTATCACAATTGATAAAATGTTATTTTTCATGAGATGAACAATTGAATAACCGTAAAATGTCAAGCGTTATCTAAACGCCCTAACTGTCTAGTTTTGATTGGCCTAATTTACGGTTTCCCCAACACAGATTTCAAAATCGATGTGCCTGGGGGAACCACCTTTGTCAAACATGCAAATCGAGGGTATTTTTTACCCACTGAGCTGTGTTTCTCTAACACGGACTTCAAAATTAATGTGCCTGGGGGAATCCGCTTTGCAAATACATGCAAGTCGGGGGTATTTTTGGTGTTGAGTACTTTTGTACTCGCTTGTCGTTGTGCAGACCGGAATATGTTTCCCTTAAACGTACTTTTAAACTGAGAAGTCTGGGAAAATCTTCATTTCAGATACTAAAGGTGAATGAGCTTTCGCGGTTCGAGAAGTACGTACAGTTGAGGGATGCAAACTTCAGAAGGAAATGTAAAATAAAATAATCGTTTGACAATTCTTCCGTTCACATATTTTGGTAGTCCTAGGCATCATATCAAACTCTAAAAGGAAGTTCATCAAATTTTCTTTGTAACGGAGAATATAATCTATTACAAAAACATCGATGCAGTCTAAAATAATATTCGAAGTGGATTGCATTATATATTTGCGTAGTTCTACGTCGAAAATATGCGGTCGTGTCCTAGATACAACCCCTTACAATTTTTTCAACTCGCATTAATCGCACCTCGGTAAAATCGTTTCATCACTAACATTTAACCCGCACTAAAATTATTGTTAGACAAGTTTTGTAATGAAAAAAAAATCTAGACAGTTTTCCAATCTTTTCAAGTATGTTGCACCACCAAGTCGAATCACCAGAGTTATAAATAAACATTATATGTTTATGATCAGATATATAGATTTTTCATTTTACATGTGCCAATTATTTATTATATCTGATATTTTAGAGCTGCAGAGTGTTAGATCAAGAACTTGTTGTCTAATAGAGTTAACAAATATTGGGTCGTTTGTTTGTTTGTTTTGTTCGCATCGTCTTCAACTTCTCGTGGAATTCTGGAGTTTACCCCGAGATCTGAAAGTTCTCGTTCGTTTTTTCCTGTCTTTAAGTAGGGTGATAAGCATCGCTGCTTAGGCTGCTTATGTGCAGTCTCTAAACTCTTTTAATTGTCGGTGATGAATTATTGAAAATACAATTGTTCCTGCTACATTGCCTCTGAACAACATGGGTTTATGCCGAAGCAATCGAGCATATTATAAGGTACCATAAACCATATCCTTGATAAGACCTGTTAGTTTGCAATCATGAAATACTCGAAAATCTTAAAGTTCACCTCAGGGTACTGCTGCATGAAATCCTCTCAATTGGTGGGATTTTCATCAGAAAAAAAATATTCCGGATTGCACTGTCGTCCACGCGTATTATTGCGGGTGCCTTATCACTCAGAATACATTCAAGGCATGCTATTTGGAATCGAATACAGGACGGACTCGATTATACACAGTTTCTGATTTATTTTCACTGTATGTAATCGAGTCATAAAAAAAATTTTGCATTATTTTTTGTTTTTTGAATGTCGGAAGCGGCGGCCTTTCGCAAACAAACCTGTGTTCCATCGATTGCCCGGTTAGTTTGAAGCATATGAGATGATCCTTTAGTTAGGTCCGACCGAGCGTTAGCGAGCGTCGGACGGCATATCTTTGCCCGGTTAAGTTTTGCTTTGAAATATATAATTTATATTTCAGTGGCGTTCATACTTAAATACCGCAAATCATAAGATCGCATTTTCGTAACAATAAAAAAATACAAAACACTGCTACCAACAAGGCAGCAACGATACAAAAAATATCTGAGTACCAGTGTGTACAATAAAATTGCTATCTATTGTATTTCGGCTCCGGTGACGCTAATACGAAAGTACCGCTCAAACTGGCTCTACATTAAGAAGTACGTTACGGAAGACGATTCTGTTGCTTTCATTTGAAAGATGGGAAAATTTAGCACAGGATGTAGTGGTGGAACATATAATTTAGTGGATTTAAATGACATTTTGAAGAGAAAAACTTAATAATTTTTAATGTGTTTTTATTAATTTTATCCTAAAAAATTATATTAAACTAGATGGTTTCTGTCAATTAAATTGAAGCTCTCTACAATTTGTTCATTGACACCCAACATTTTTTATTCTTAATTTGGCTGCAATATCGATATAAATAATTCCGGGTAAAAAAAATTCAATCAAATTCTTCGAAAATCACAATTTTTACCCCACTGTACATGTAATAGCCACTTAAATTTCACCTTAACGTTGAAAGGTTACATTTCTTCTTGAAATAAGTCATACTTGAAATATTAAAAAAAAATTGTTTTTCCAAACTGTATATAATCGAGTCCGACCTGTACTACGTTGAGACGGCGAAGTTCCTCTAGGAACGTTAATTCCTTTGAAGAAGAAACATGCACGAAAATCAGCTGGCTTAGCGTACACAAAGTATGAACGTAGAAACATGATCGAGGATGCCACATGTTTTACTGCGTCTTGGATTATCCTAGAAAACTCATTTTTCTTATCGAATAACAATGCATGCTTCAGAATTTCCTTCCGTCTAAATTTTTCATGCAAATGCGCATAGACACCTCTCAACGTTAGCTTGCAGCCTTCCCCTAACAAATTTCAAGTCAAGTTTTCCATATCAAAACTGATAACACATGAAAACCCAAAGCACTAATTTTTAATTCCAAACATTTGGCGAATGTTGATAAACCTTCCTCACCAATTATTTGTGCTATAACAAACACCACTGAATATCCCAAATTCACAGCAAGTGCGTTTACGCTGCACTCCGATTATCAGCAAATGAAGAACAGAACAAACGGCGAGCGAAATATCACCATAACATAATTGCGATCGTTTCTAGGTGCGAGAAATAACAGCAATAGCCTATTAACCTTCGGCATAAGGTGTTTACTTTGTTTCGTTCCCCCTCCGGCTTCGTTTAATTATTCAAACAACGAAGTTCGTCCTTAAACTTGATCGCTGATCGAGCTGAAACCACTCAGCCATAACAAATTGATTGCCAAATCCTTGGCGTCGCTTCGGCGAACAGCTTACGTGTACTTCCCCGCGGTATGTTTGTACATATTGACTGGCACTCGAAGAGGTTCTTCCCACAGGAACAACATTCCATACTAAATGGATGTTATTCTTCTCAAGGCAAATTCTCAAACCCGCATTATTTCGTTCTCTTTCGTCAAAGTGCATTCTCGAATGGGGGGAAAACCCTTCGCAATAAGCTACGGGCCTTATCAGCAAATTATGAACCGGATGAGTCATCGTCCAGTTGAGTGCTGCTCCTATTTGCACATTCAATGAAGATTCATGATTCCACAGATTTTTACTGTCCATGCATTCTTACGTGTTCTTGGTGTCAGAACACGGGGATGAGCTTTTAGGATAGAAACGTCACCACATTAGAGGCACAGTTTGTGCTCAGACAATTGGCTGCAATTTCCGGAGTGCACTGGTTCTTCTCCGATTACCGAAAGCTGCAAGGCAGCTTCAAGTAACATACCTACTCATGCCCAAGGCAGTCCCGTTCAGAATATCACATTGACACCAACACACCAGAGCCCGATATCATTTACTTTTCTATTAACAAAACGTCACAATGGGTTCTCCTAAATCAACTTGATTTCCACAGTAGGAACAATTTTGCCTTGAAATGTCCGCCCGGATGATGATTGTAAATATGGCTGTGTTGTTTTTTTTGTTTGTAGCGTACGTAGCTGTACCGTTGTCTTTGTATTGGCGAATATTTTCTTTTCTATTCGTGTTGTGATGGACACTATTTCAGATTTCACCGACCGCTCGTTCCTGCCACCAAAAACAACTTGGCTTTACTGGAGAACGCACGCACTGATGTTTTCACATATGCTTGTAATGACAAAGAAAACCTTCCCGTTATGCCGTTGCGATAATTTAATAATAATTCTTCAAGTGCGCACTACATTCATTCATGAAAATGTCATTCCTTCAGTTGGATTGTCTCTCTGTCTCAGTCCGTTTTACGCTCCACATATGGTGCAGTATTGCCTATCTCCTTCTCGCTCGTGTCGAGTCGTCATCCAAAACATTCGAGCGAGTGTTCACTTACACTTGTCACGTGGACGGTGGGTTCAAGTTCCATAATTAAACCATTGAACACAAACACTCCAACGGGACACTGTTCCTTAATATAATAGAGATGACAATTTCAGGTACCTATTTTATGCAGATATTTCGTTATTATTCCGAATCATGCTTGTAGAAATTGTATCGACAAGCGTACACGTATATCAACCAAAAAAAAACAATGCTGGAATGTCCCATTAAACCCACTGTGTGGGTTATTATCGCTTAGGTACTCCCTCAGCTTCATGTCTCACTCACTCACTCATAGGCTCTCATCAACTTTTCTGCTCTATCGCCATCGTTTCAAGATCCCTTTCTTTGTCTACCAACATTTATGAAACTTTTTCTTGAAATCAATTATCTCACCACGATATGGCTAATTGGTTTTTAACTGCCTGAGCAATTTTTGCTCTGTCCGATATATCGATTACCAAAACAATCTGGCATCTTGCGAATCTTCACATCGCAAAAATCTATAATCTAATGCCTCCAAGCACACATACCGATAAAATAAGTTGCAAAGTAAAAAAAAACTCCCAAACTCTTTCACAACTGTCGGAAAAATAAAACAAAAATCACTCGTCTATGTTGTTACGCCGCACATTTCTGTTAACACACAAAATGCAAAAGAAATATGGAGATACGACGACCGATCGACGGAAAATTTGATACGACTATTCAGGCAGGTAGCTCAGTACTATGTCATAGCTCCATTGCACATACACACACGCACTCACTGGTAACATATACTAGTGAACTAACTGGTTTTTCATGGAACTATTTTTCTCCAGATTTTTTTTCCTTTGCGGAAATCACAGCTTTCTCATGTATCCAGCGAGACCAAAATCCAATCCTGCAATCACGATTCTCGATCAAAAATATTCACCTTTGGAGTCTGCACAGCGCAACAATCGCTTGCCAACCCGCAAACGACAATTTTCTGTACGCGAGAACTTTAGGGAAAACACGAATATTTTATTCGTTGTTGCGATGACTATTGCCTTCACTTCTTAGATGCTGACACTTAGTGTGTTTGACTACGTTGTGCACTCAGAGTGAAGAGCGAAACGACGACGATCGTGTCGAACGACGTACGCCCATCCAAGGCGCGTAGAAGTATATCCTAAGGTGGGCCAACTTGCTAAAACCACTCTTCAGCCATCTTGGAAATCTACTGTGTTTTGTTTGTAAACAAAACACAATACGCTAGTGCCGAAGCTCGCTCCTGATCAGTCTGTCTCTTTCACGCTTCAAGGAAATAATTCCCCTTCTGCTTTCTTCCGTACTGTTTTCATATACCGCTCCCCTAACCAACTTAGTGACGAAACGGCCTCACCTAGTACCATAGACCCGTCTTGCGCCCATCAACGCACACACACACACGCGCACACATCTTTCATTTACACAAAATTGTCTATCGTAAATGACGGAACGGGATAGTTACCGGTTTTGATAACAGAGGCGTTGATTCGTAATGGATCTAAAATTTAAAACCACAGTTGACATTTGTTGTTCAGCGCGAAATACAGGGAGTAACAGAAATTGTGATAGAAAATGTTATCTATGTTCAAAGAGTTGTTACCTTTCGAGAAATAAACTAAAGGTGGCCGTACACTGTTTACCTGGAGGTAAAATATTTGATATTTTTTGACAGATAAGGTTTGATTTGATATTTGTACAAACACTATTTTGTTTGCCACTCTTCAATTTTAAACAGTAGTAAACAATATCAAACACCGAACATGGAAAAAAAATCAACTGAAATATCCAAGGTAACCTAACCATGTACCGACAGGTTCAAAGAACAGACTGAAAAAATATTTTAGGCATCCAATAATTGAATATTTGCTTGTCGTGTTTTGTGTAGAATATATTTGATCAGTACACGTTGACCAAATTTTATCTGTCAAAAAGATTCAAATATTTGGCTTCGGTCAAACAGTGTATGAGCACCTGTCAAAAATATTTTTTCAGTCTGTTCTTCGAACCTGTCGGTACATGGTTAGGTTACCTTGAATATTTCAGCGGATTTTTTCCATGTTCGGTGTTTGAAATTGTTTACCACTGTTGAAAATTGAAGAGTGGCAAACAAAATAGTGTTTGTACAAATATCAAATCAAACCTTATCTGTCAAAAAATATCAAATATTTGACCTCCGGGCAAACAGTGTACGGCCACCTTAAGACCCATATTGTAGGGACAACTAAGACGTTCTCCAAATCGATAACCTTTATTCTAGCGTTGAAGTGAGGTTATAAATTTCCTACTAAATTTGTAGGAAATTTATAACCTTACTAGAATTAGAATTTTGTTCCATCGGTTTTTAATTTGTACATCTAGCTAAATTATTTTTCTTTTATCTACTTACGTTTAGTGTCTTTAGGGTAATTCGTGATCTTTTTTATAATTTCTGTGTTTACACGTGAGGGTAGTAAATATAGTGTGTAAGTAACTTATATTAGATATGAAGTTCACAATTTTAACTATTGTTTTAATCTGTTTACCTGTATAAATTTTTAACTACTAGTTATAGGATAATTTTAGAAATAAATTTAATATTCAAATCACTTTTCAATTTCGCGGAATCAGGACACTTTCTTTCTTCTCCAGCCTTTATGACATTCAGTATATGTTCTATTGTTTTTAGGATAATTATTCAACATTGTTTAGGTAGAAGTGAGTAGTACAAGGCCTACAAATTCTAGATACGACGGAACAAACCTACACTGCAATTTGTTTTACATCCTGATGATGGTTCGTTGCAGCTATGGTCGCAACAACCCAACTGAACCAGAGACTTGGCTTGGCGGACATTCTTCCATATCTTTCTATTTATAACATCAGAGAAATAATTGTTTTGCGCCTATATTCCACATCGAGTTTGTTTCATCTTTTATTTCCCATTCATTCGATTAGTTCATATTCAATTGAATTGAAAAAAATAAAAATAAAAAAGAGGTAATTCATGAAAATAAAGATGAAGGATGCTGTAGGCACTGATATCTAGTGATCTGGTTCTTCTGTCCATGTTTCCCTGGCCGACTGTGGAATGCTATCTATCACAGGAAATTTCGATTCTTACTCACTCTCGATTTTTGATTTACTACCATTACTGCCATAACCGGAATAAATCGCAGAAAAAGTGTAGTAGAATAGAAATATTGGGGCGCGGGAAAAGTATGATGGGTATTGACGAATTTACGAAAACCTGAATCAACTCATGCGAAACAGATGTCTCACCACAGGTATAAACGCTTCACAGGAAAAAAGCGTAATTTCTATTAAATTTGTAATAGAAATATTTCGTTTTCGTTTATCGTTTTTTTTTCGGAGGACAATAGCGGATGGGGGCGAAGTCCCCATTAAACGAGGATAAGGAATCGAGGCGGTCCAAGCCGCCAGGATGACGCGATTCGACGGAAGCGGCAGTGTCTCGCACGCAAACCTGTGTTCCACTGATTGCCCGGTTATTTTGAAGCATAGAATACGATCCTTTAACAATTTCCGACCGAGCTTTAGCGAGCGTCGGACAGCATACGTTTACTCGGTCAATTTTTGTTTTGAAATACAATATCAAACCACAATATTTCTAGCCTACTACACCCATACCTCGCTATACGGTCGCTTTTTATACGGCATTTCGCTATAACGGCCCTCTTCAATTGAAGCACGTTTTCGATTTACAGCCTAAAATGAATCACTATAACGGCAAAAAATTTTTTTTCAATGTCGATAAAGTCGTTCTCAGATTTTCGTGAAAAATGGTAGTTTTGTTCCTTGTCGCAAAATGTTTAATCCTTTTTTTTTTGTTTTTTCATTAGGGTGCCCATTTCCATTTTCGGGTGGTCCCAAAAATCGTTTTTTCCCTTTTGTCCGAAAAATACTTTTTTTCAAAATCCTTAACTTTCAAACTACTGGACCGGTTCAGATGATCGACATATCAAATTAAAGCCAATCAGCTAGTCCTTTTCGAAAAAAAATTACGCTTCTAAAAAAAATACTCGATTTCGTTTTCGTAATCATTTTTGTTTTTTATAGTTTACATGGTCTCGGGACCAAGGGTGCTATATATTTTTATTTTTTTCTTGAAAGCTGAGCGTTTGGCATTCTTGTTATTTTTTAGAGTCTGTGTATATTTTTCATTTAAAGGAAATAAAAATATAGAATGCATTTTGAATGATAAACCATGTTATAAGTTAAGGAATTTAGATTTCTGTACTTAATAGAAACATGTTATAGGTTTGAGCTCTAGACTAGAACTAATTTATTTATTGTTTCGTCATTTTATATCTGAAAACAAAAATTATTTAATTACCCGTATCGCCACAGGCGGATTTACTATATCTCTATTAGGAAGCTGCTATTTCTTTATTTACCCATTGTCCTTGCTCTATGGCTACCCTCCTTCTTCTATGGCTGTATATCTGGCGGTGGGTCTTAATGTTGGGATCTTAACTTAAATGTAAGTAATGTAATGTAACTGTAATGTTAAATAAAAATGTAAGGCAAAATCTGTTGGTATGCGGAAAACCCGAAGAAGGGATGGTCCGATTTTAGCCTTCTTCGTGTTGTTGTATTCGTCTCTTCCCGTAGATCAATATAGTGGAGAGAAAAACCGGAAGATTTTCGGAAAACTCTGAAGGAAGGTCGGAAAACTCGGAGAATTGAATCCCCACAAGTTCGAAAATTACATCATAATAAGCGTTGTTAGTCCATTCGATGTTAGCGCTATCGAAATTGATCTTTGTTCGTAAGTGGAAATGGATTTGCAGGCGAAATAACGCATTACCATATCCTATATCTATCTATATAAATAAAAATGTGAGTCAAAATCTGTTGGTAAGCGGAAAACCCGAAGAAGGTATGGTCCGATTTTAACTTCCTGTATTTTGTTGTATTCGTCTCTTCCCGTAGATCATTATAGTGGAGAGAAAAATCGGAAAATTTTCGGAAAATCATGAATTCCCATTAAATTCCCACATGTTCGAAAATTACATCATAATAAGCGTTGTTAGTCCATTCGATATTTGCGCATTTCCATATCTTATATCTATAAATAAAAATGGAAGGCCAAATATGTTGGTAAGCGCAAAACCCGAGGAACGAATGGGTCAATTTGAGTCATCTATAATTCGTTGTATTCGTCTCTTCCCGTAGATCAATATAGCGGAGAGATAATTCGTAAAATTGAATTCCCATATATTCTACAATTAGCTAAGCGTTGTTAGTTCATTTGATGTTGGCGCTAACGAAATTGATTTTTGTTTGAAAGGGGAAAAGGATTTTCAGACGGAATAACGCATTCCTATATCTTCTATTTATATAAACAAAAATGGAAGGCCAAATGTGTTGGTGTGCCCTAAACACGAGGAAAGAATGGTCCGATTTGAGCTGTCTTTATATTGTAATATTCTCTGTATCAAACATGTATTCCATGCAACGGAGAAACATGTTATTTCCAAATGCTTGAAGAATCTTGAACGAGAATTGTGTCTGAAAATAATTTTATATTATAAGGACGATTTTTTGTAGAAGTACTAGACAATTTAAAGTAAAAGGAAATTGTAAAGGGTCAGAGAGTAATCAATCAATGAAGAATTCAGTGATTGGACTAACTAACGTTCACTCAGTAAAAAAACGTGGATGTTTGTAAGTATTCAAATCAAAAAATCGATTTTGGGCGGGACGAAGTTCGACGGGTCAGCTAGTATTTAATAAATTTGGAACCTATCTGATTGAATTTGTATTAGAATAATTGATTCCTTATATGGCTTTTCGATCTGCGGCCAAGTTTCGTGGAACGAATCTAGGCCGCAAAGCGAGGTATGGGTGTACACTTTTTTTGAGTGACTGTTTTTGTTCAGTTCTGTTGCGATTTATTTCGGGAACCACCAGCCTCAACCTCAACAGCGCAGTATCTCAGCTTATCTGTTTTTGTCAACCCAATAGAAACCTTTTCCACCATCAAGAGTGTGCGCGTTCCACTTCATATTTCGGCCACGTTATACTACAATTCGGGACTTAGAAGGATAATGTATAATGGTTTGGAGAAGATTCTTCCAATGTGGACTAGTGCAGAATGTTTCTCCATCAACACGAATGAACACAATATTATTAGTCAGGAGTACATCGAGGTGTTCGAGAATCATTTGCTGCCGTTTTTGCACCAAAACCAACGTAATTGGGTATTTTAACAGAATCATAGAAGCCGGGATCAGATTTTGGACTGCCCTGCTCATTTATCAAATTAACACTGAAATCGCGTTGACGGCGGAATGATGTCGACATTAGTTTGTATGAGACCAACTATTCTTTATCAGATTAGTTTTAAATTGCTAAAATTTGTATGAATTTTTTTTCTTCGCGTTATTTGCCGCGTTATCTGACCCTAATTTAAACTATTTTCTATGAATTTTCAGATATTCTCACCAAAACTCATCATTATAATATAAAATTATCTTTAGACGTAATTTTTGTATGATATTTTTCTACTTGCAAGAAAAAGTGATTTTCATTTACATAGAGTACTAATTTGATTTGGGAAAAATAATTTTCATTCATAATTTTTATTTTAAAAGTGTTCATTTCATCTGCAAACCCATACTGTCATGCTAACTCCCCCATTTCGTAATACGAAGCTCAATGCAGTCAACGCGGATTGATGTGAAAAAGCAATGAATGTTTCGCCATTCTGAAAAGTTACTCAATTTTACATACTGGATACCGTGAGAGACTGTTTACTCGATAAACTTCTAATAATACTTACAAGGTGTTCAATTAGTTCGAATGCACTTTAAAAATGTGTAAAAAAATGAAAATACAAGATTTTTTTTTCTCTCACCTGTTTATTTTATTAGGCTCTAAATCAGCTGTAACAGACCCGAATTTATTCTTGTACATTTTCATACAAGATATTCTTAGCTGCATAAATTTTCATCGAGGCAATGTTTATTGAGAACCTTCACGACATGTTAGCTAGAAGCTAATATGAGTTTCTCATCAGAAAACACGAGCTCCTGACCTACGTGCTGGGAAAGTATCAGTTTGGCTCTGTCCAGCCTCTTCTCCGTTGTTACCTTCGTTACTCCGTGATCCTTGCTTTTTTGTACGCCTTGTATCCCAAGTCTTTCGTCATGATGGTGTGGGCAGTTCCGATCGACACATCCAGGTTAGCTGCGATCTTCCGATCGAGCGGTTCCTTTTTCGACGAACCCGCCACCTCACCACCTTGATGGCTGATGGCGTTCTCGTTGAAATGGCCGCCCGGAGGCGCGGACCTTGGACGAGCCCTTTTCCCGGTACCGACGGATGCTAGTATAGATGAAATTCTGCTTCAACCGCCGGAATATGTCGTCTACTACGTCGGATTACTCCTTCATTGTGCACGGTTAATGCACAACAAATAACAGCAAATCGACACCGTGCGCGTCGGTTAGCCTACACTGAGAGGAAACATTAGTAAATATGACAAATTTTTTGGTACATGTTACTAATTCACTAGTCATTTTCTGCCGTACTAATCATTGGTACATCCGACGAAAAAAATTGGTAGGCAGCATGTCAAACAAGAGCACGATTTGTTGATACAAAGTTGGATCAATATCGACACAACGTCGGTTCAATTATATAGGATTTGTTGGCCTAGTTTTGTATCTCATTTGTAAGGTTTTCTCTTTAGGGATTTTTTTTGTAAATAATTAATTTACGCTCAAAATGCTACGTTTGATTACATGTTATTCTACATACTTCAAATACATTGATAGTAACTTATTCTATATACAGTTGGGATAATTCTTCAATAACAAGTAAATAACAAAAAAAAAAACAATAATTGTCATTACAATAATTCTACGAGCAGAGTACTAGGGGACAGGTCTAATCGCAGCGTCAACTAAGTCGATCCCATACGATTTTTCCATTGCCATCTGTACTCGATCATGATCCTGTTTCTTTCATCATTCAGGGAGAGGAATCATCTGGAATTAGCAAAAGCATAATGTGTGACCGAGAAGTGTCTTCCAATGTGCAATGACGAAACTTAATCACTTGTATTTGTTCGTATTTGTATCTTTTTTCTAGTTGTACGTTGAAAGTTCCATCCGAATCAAACTATTCATTACAACGCTCACAGAACAACACGTGCTATGAAGACAGAAAATCATCAACTACTGACCATATCATTGGACTTGATGGCGTAAAATATGTATATTACAAACTTGTACCTGAAGAAAAATGTAGCTGGGCTAATCCTTATCATGAACGAACCATATATCTCGAGGCGGATTTTCGTAGTGAATTTTGTGCCAATCATCCCAGGAAAACGGGGAATCCATCACATGAAACATTGTGTACACATGTCCTTACGGATGTATGTCTGAAATATACAGTTTCATATCTGTTTGTTTCCAATCAGGCAAATACAATTACAGTACCTCAATTTCCTCCATGATGTTTCCTCACAAATCGTATAAAAACATGCTCCGTCGGATGTGCGATAAAATGGTAAAGATTTTATGAGTTAATGCTCCACACAATCTCCACGTTGTGTCTCACTACTAGCCCTACTGGAAGCTTCCATCGATTGTTCGTTCTCCTCTTCTGAATCAAGTACATCGACGTTGTTTTAGCGATACGATTTCACTAGGTGCGTACTAGGTACTGTTCAAGAACTACGTCCATACTTTACTCTATCGGACGGCTCTGGTTTGATTAGTATCCGAAAAAAACAAATGTTCACCTCCGTACTGCATCCCGGGCTTCTTTTCCACCGGAGAAATCACAATCACGATGTGCGCATTTCGCAACTTCCCAAATATGACAACGAGGTTACTCACCCTACGAAGTAAAATGTACGAATCGTTGGTAGAGATGTATATTGCATTTGACATAATTTTTACATAATTTTGGTAATTTTTACTAAAAATGTGTACATTTTACCAATAATTCGACTACTAAAGATTTGGTAGCCGGGTTTACTAATGTTTTTCTCCAGTGTATATATGAGGCTAAAGCTGACACCAATACCAATACACAGAATGCACATGGTGCACACCTACACAACGATGAAAAGTTGTAATAGGCCGGATACCGGATATTAGAAAAAATCAATGATTTCACATTAACACAAGAAAAATCAGATTTGTTTTCAAAATTAAATTAATATATACACTGAAGTCGCTTTTTACGCGGTTTTCTTCTTCCGCGATATATTTTCACACGGATTTCGGAATTTACGCGGTTTTTTTTCTCACGCGAATTTCGTTTTTACGCGGCACGTATCAACCACGTAAAAAGTGACTCCAGTGTAAACAGATTTAATGTGCTGACTGATGTGACTTTTCACGAAATAAGTTTGTATTATATCACTGATTAGTATCTGAGAAATAAAAAGAAACAGATATCATGATTGTAGCATGCAAAAAAAAAAGTTTAATCAAATGTTAGAATATGGGTTACATTTCAAAGTAATAATTCACTGTTTGTTAGATCTTTACACGGATTTTGAAATTTACTCGGTTTTTTACACGGCACGCATCCCCCGCGTGAAAAGCGACTTAATTCATTAAAACTATGACTTATTATAACTTATGAAGGTTTAATTCAATTTCGTCTCTTATGCTTCGTTCAGTTTGATTTATGGTTAAATAAGTGTATTCTATCTCAGATTATAATCCCTGAAGACAGTTCCAAGTTTTGTAATCTTGAATGGAAATAATTGATTGATGTTCTTTGTTATTTGTATTCGTAGTACTTACTCTTTCTCGACTGGTATTAAAATTATTTCAATATATCCACAAAAATTTCATCATTGTGACCTTATCTGTTATTAAATGCTTAACAGAAAAATAAACTGTTCAATTTTCCTTTCAACATACTTGATACTCTATTAAGGGGTATTCATTCTATACGGAAAATATAATCATAATTCATTAATTTAATGTAAAAATGTGTTTATTACTCCCTAAAATGTAATCCTCGAAGCCAAACCACTCTCCGTTTCATCACTAGCCCAAATTGTAGCTTTTGTTCGACCATTGAAATTTAGCTGGATAATATAACAGAGAAACGTTTCGAAAACGTCTTTTTAACTGCGAAGCAGCTTTTGTGCAACACACGACGGGCTGCTGAAATGAGCATTTGCCGAAGCGTTTTTGAGGCATATGTTCGACTGACTAAAATGAAATCGAACAAATGTTAGAATTTTCAAAACTAAATAAACTCCGTAAATCAATTCCGTGTTTAGAAGTTTTCCAAAGTGTTTTCAATTCTCCACACAAGCTATACCCAAACAGTATTTTCCAAGACCAATGTTCCTGATTTACAGATTCCTGCTATTATCATTAGGGCTTCCTTTACCCGAAGGATCCTCCGTTCCTATCAACGGTCAGATCCAACAGTGAGAAACCAGCGACTTGAACAAAACCCAAAGTTATTTATAAGAGACTTTCACTCAAAAACCCGGAAAATTCACCCTGCAGATTGTGACCATATCTTGGACACCATCCACTAGTCGTGGTCCGTCAAAAATCAATCGATACAAAATCGTATCCGTGAAATCAGTTTCACTTTGTTGAAACCACAGATCCCTCACAATGAGCACCCATTTGTGGTACAAAACGTTGGTGATAATGTTCTTCTAGTAGAACGGTCCCGATTAACTGTTACGTTCTGACCAGAATCATTTTGAACGGTCAGGAAAACAGAGATAAGTCGCATGTTGCATCAAATCTAACACGAATTTTCGAGCGCTGTGTGCCACATTTCATTAACAAACAGGCAGAAGAGATGACTGACGAATGAATCGGTTGTACCATTTGGAGCGAGAACTAGCTTTTGGAGAAGTTGCAAGAATGGTGTTGGTACACCGACATGGAATAAAAATTTTGATGGAATGTTGTGACAAAAAGTTAAATAATTCTTCGAAAATGCTCGAATGGCAAACTTTTTTGAATTCGTTTTTTTAAACTTCTACACTTATTCATTATTTCTACAAAGTATATAAAATCTAAACAAAATGATATGACCAACAATAAAAAACATCTTAATATCATCAACGGGTCAATGTTGTTTATTACCACTTTCCACCACAATCACCGATGGTGTTCCTTCCACATTCCATGTTCTTCAATTCTTCTAAAAATTGTTATGTATTTAGCTGCGAGAACAGTTTTCGGTAGAACGTACTTTGTACAGAACTCATTGCTGCAAAAAAACTACTTTGCATAAACAAAAATATTTGAGATTTTTTATGCTTACCTATCATTGGCAGTCAACGAATCATATCTGAGTAACCGCACAAAATCCAATACGAAGCTGTAGCAATTCAAAGTTTGTTCATCATATTTCATCTGGTCCCAACCCCGTTCTCTAGCTACGTGGTATATTTGTCGATCCCATTCACCGAACCACGATTCAGGTACTTTTGCGATCAGCAGGCATTGTTTCCACAGCGATTTGTCTACGTTCTTTGAAGCGGTGTACATTAGGCCCGGGCTGTCAAATTCCACTATTGACCCTCGAGAATCGGTCAGAGCTATGTGTAAATTGATTCTATTATGAAAATCTCTCAAAAAATCTCCACGTGACGGTCGCAGTATCACAGAGCAGGGGCTTTCTGTGGCACTGATGAACGGATATGGTAAACTGGTAAGGAAGAATAATGATTTGGTAGTATTATTATCTATTTCGTGTCATAGCTATAGAACCACCCTTTTTTAGTTTCAACAGATGCGAAAGAAATCTTTCAAAATGATAAAATTATATACAATTTTTTCGCTTATAAAACTAACTCATAACATTCAGTGTTTTGGTTGGGCCTGAAACATTCGAAAAAAAAAACATATTGCCAAAGAATTTTGTTTCATAACTATAGAACCAGATGTTACTCCTCATTCGGCTCTGTTACAGCTGGATTGCTAAAAATGAGCCTAATAATTTAAACAGATGGGATAAAAACAAGTTGTGGATTGTTCAAATTTGTACCACGTTCTTCGCGGTGAAAACACTCGATTAAGCAGTATTTTGAATGTTCTAGTCTTGTAGATGGAGGCAGTTGCTTTTTCCCACTCTATATACATAATTTCCAACGAGCTTTTCTGTATCGCAGGAAACTTAAAAAAAGAGTGGTTCTAACGCCTTGAAGTACACTATATTACTGTAGAAAGGTAAAAAATACTTACGTGAAAGGCAGAAATTCCCTGCATTGTTCCAAATTTCCATTGCAAAGTGGACATCGGTTCGGTACCGAAAACATGAAAATATCATTTCCGCAGTGTTTAAAGCAGATTATATCAGGATCATTGCTATGCGGCATTCCAAAGAGAAATTGTTGAAATTTCCAATAAATCTGAAAACAATAGATACATTCATGGTAATAGTTTTGTTATGGTTAAAAAATAATTCTGTAACTCTGAAACTTCGTAAAAATTAATAAAAATAGATGAACTTATTTGGGAACGGATTGCCCATACCGTTCAAGCAACATACAAATCGTGCACTGGGAAAATTCCTCGTATTCCGAGGTGACTTGAGATCTCCGGAAACTAAAAACAAATGGTAGTCGAATGACACAATTACTACTGTAAACGGCAAATGCGGTATGAAATGGAACGCCTTTCCTTCGACGACTTTGGCAACATACAGCCGAGCGCTATTGAGCTTGAGCTTGGGTAGACTGTACAATTCGTAGTTGCCCTCCGTGATTGACATGAACCAACCAAATTGCACAAAGAACACAATGAATGACGCTTGGGACTAGCAAATCATTCTCGTTGTGCAATTTTCGGTGATTCGAGCTTTAAATTGTCAATAACGACGCCGGCCACGTACTTACAGTCACCAGGGGAAGGGAAGGAATATTAGTATGATATTCGCCGCCCGAAGGCCAGAAGGGTCGCCTCTATAGCGTGGTTCCCTAGCGTTTATCATGGAAGGGATAGTTGTTAGTGGGAATGGTTAAGAAAAATCAGGATTCACTGCGGTAAGTGATGTGATAATATAGACGTTCTAGAAACAATCGTCAATATGTTCCGTCATTCATTGCGCGTGTACTTTATCGCGCCACGGTGGAGAATTATCTTTGAGAAACCTGAGAAGGTAACCAAGAGAACTCCTCTAGAAACAATCGTCCCGGTAGAATACTCCATAACTTCTGGCGTATCCTGTATCAAGTTTCAATTGCGACGGCGGAGAGTTAACAATGAGAAACCTGATGAGGTAACCAATTGAAACCTTTTAGAGTCGGTCGACCCGGCGATAGGTTCCGTTATTCATTGAAGATTAAATATTTGAACAATGAAATAATCAAATAATTAAAGATTTGAAGAAAACAACCAGAACTGTAAATAACTAGTGACGGATATCTCGCACTCATAATTTTATCTGTAAACACAATCCAGATATTGGAATTATTGAACTTGGAGACAAAAATTTATAATTAGTTACGTAGAGCGTTTCAGTGTTCTACCTATGAGTTTGGCATGTATCTCGTTGCAATAACCCAACCCCAACTTAACATCTTCAAACTCCACTAGTAACGTTCCTTAGAGCTCAGCGTCGCTATTGCAAAAATTGCGACTTCTAAAAAACAAACCAACTGGTTAGCGTCACACAGTATCATCCATTCTGATTCCATTTTCGTAAAAAAAATTTCTCCGACTTGCACTGTCACGCGTATTCTAAAGCTTGCCATTTGGAATACATTCAAGGCCTGTTTTTCGACATAAGAAATCTCTCCGCCATCGCGATTAAATTTTGATAAATGGTACTTGTGATGAATAATGGAATGTGTAGTCGGCCAATGATTTTTACAGATTTCCTCTATTATGTTACTTATAAACAATCTCCGCCGATTTTCGAATTTTCGTTTCGTCGAATGAATAGTTAGAACATAGTCACATCACTTACCACAGTGAATCCTGTTTCTCACCTTCTCCCACTAACAACTATCGTTTCGATGATAATCGCTAGGGAACCTCGCTACAGAGGCGACCCTTCTGGCCTTCGGGCGGTGAATATCATACTAACATTCCTTCCCTTCCCCTGGTGGCTGTAAGGACGTGGCCGGCGTCGTTATTGACCATTTAAAGCTCGAATCACCGAGAATTGCACAAGGAGAATGATTTGCTAGTCCCAAGCGTCATTCATTGTGTTCTTTGTGCAATTTCGCTGGTTCAGGTCAATCACGGAGAGCAACTATGAAATGTACAGTCTTCCCAAGCACAAGCTCAAGCTCATCGAAATTTTATGAATTTTTGAAACTTCGAATTTTTGTATGTTAACAATCATCTTTAGCCATAAATTATGAATCCTGATGTGATTTAAAATAAAAAAAAATCTCTTCATCAATCTCCTTCCAAATGCAACAATTCTCGAGATATTTGAAAAAACATTCCTAATTTATTGCCTTTTTTAATGTTGTTTTTTTAATTTATATATGTATTTTTTATTTTTTTCATTTTTTCATATAAAATAGAAGTCATGTACAAAATTTAAAAATGAGTAAAACTATTTTTGACAAACTTTGTGGAACATCGAATTTCTATGAATTTTTGAAACTTTTGTACGTAAACAATCATTTTTAGCCACAAATTATGAATCCTGATGTGATTTAAATCAAAATCGCCTTCGCAAAATCGCAGCCCTTCTCAGGATTTTTGAAAAAAATTCTAATTTATTGTCTTTTTTATTTTTTTTTAAATTTTATAATGTTTTTTTTATTTTTTCATATAAAATAGAAATCATGTAAAAAATTTAAAAATAAGTCCAAGATGGTAAAACTATTTTTGACGAACTTTGTGGAACATCGGATTTTTATGAATTTTCGAAACATCGAATTTTTGTATCATTTTTAGCCACAAATTATGAATCCCGATGTGATTAAAAACAAAAAAGTTCTTTATCAATCTCCTTCTGAATGCAGCCATTCTTGAGGTATTTAAAAGAATATTTCTAATTTATTGTCTTTTTTATAGTAAATAGGCTCTTTTAATATGTTTGTCGTGTTATACCGTCATATTCATGAAATTTTTGAATTTGCTTGTGATTTTCAACAACTTTTCCAAATACATCATTAGGGTTTTTACAGGGTATTACAGTGACTGTCAACACTTTTTGGCTGGTTCGTCACTGTTACTTCCATTTATGGAAGAATGTCAGGAGTGAGAATTGAATTCATGACCCTTAGCGTGAGAGGTATGGATGTTACCACTACGCCAGATCATCTCCTCACATCATTATGGTAATAATATATGTTTAGGAGTTACGTTGAAGACATGTGCGTTAAAACTCCTGGGTAACACCATAATTTGTGGCTAAAAATGATTGTTAACATACAAAAATTCGAAGTTTCGAAAATTCATAAAAATTCGATGTTCCACAAAGTTCCACAAATGTAATTTTAGCATCTTGGACTCATTTTTAATTGTCTACATTACTTCTATTTTATATGAAAAAATAAAAAATACAAATATAAAATTAAATGAAAAAGCTTTTTTTATTTTAAATCACATCAGGATTCATAATTTGTGGCTAAAAATTCGAAGTCTCCGAAAATTCGAAGGGGTCTCCGTAGCCACATTGGTTGCGCGTTCGCTTAGTAAGCGATCGATCGTGAGTTCAAAACTCAGGGCCCCCATTGACCTTTTCTTTGTGTTGTTACAGAATAACTACGTCCACGCAATAATCATCAGCGATGGAGATCGATCCACGGTCGAAATAAGATCGATTCATCCATACAACAACAACTGCTTTGCTCTGCAAGAAACATCGGGCTGCTGTTCTATAAATAACTCAACAATGGATCAACGACTGTCTCCGCTGTCCAGTCTTAACTGGATTGGATAATGGAAAAACAGATAGAAAACTCTTACGCCTGAATGGCTACTGTGTAAATGTGTACCATTTGCAATGGTATAGAAGGGAATACTCTAACGCCGAAAAATGGCAACTGTGCAATGTGCTAATTATAGATATGATAAATATGTGACATGTACACGATTAAAATTCGGCTCTGTTACAGCTAAAATGCTAATGAGCCTAAAAATAAACAAAAGGGATAAAAAAAAATCATAGAAATTCGACTTTTCACAAAGTTCGTCAAAAATAGTTTTACCATCTTGGACTCATTTTTAATTTTTATACATGACTTCTATTTTATATGAAAAAATGAAAAAAACATATATAAACTAAAAAACAATAAAATTAAAAAAGGCAATAAATTAGAAATATTTTTTCCAAATATCTCGAGAATTGTTTCATTTAGAAGGAGATTGATAAAGAGCTTTTTTATTTAAAATCACATCCGGATTCATAATTTGTGGCTAAAGATGATTGTTAACATACCAAAATTCGAAGTTTTAAAAATTCATAAAAATTAGATGAGCTTGAGCTTGAGCTTGGGTAGACTGTACATTTTTCATATAAAATAAAAAACAAAATTAAAAAATTATTTTTTTTTGAAAATAAAAAAGAATACTATTTTTTTCTCAGCGTGTATTTTTTCTCGTTTTAACATCAATACTCTACAACTCTTTCTAAGACACTATTTCGGTACGACTCATATTTTTTGAGATATGAATTATCAAAAAATTCTCTTACTAAAATCGATACGCCCTTTTCAAAAGTTACGCTTGAGTAAAAAAACTCCCAATTGCTGTGGAAACCTCATATTTCCTCCAACCCAAACGGAGTACACACTTTTATTCGGATAAAAAATACTCATGTTTTGTCATTTGTCGGTTTAATTTTGAATTGTTCTCCTTGTATAGCGAGTTTTCAACATTTGGTTTCCCTTTCTATACGAAATGTATAAGTTTTTGAATTATGCCTCAGTGCCACTTTGCATACTGCCTATTAGACTCAGGAATGTGGTAATGGATCCACGTTCCATCCATTGTCACAAAACATCGAAAGAAGTTCACTAGATTACACCAAACCGGCTGTTGAATCATCAACGCGCCGCTGTTTTCGGTCGACAGTCAGCAAACGCGCCACCCATCGCGTGGATAGCTTTTTCATGTCCAAAATGTCGTGCAAGATGTATCCCACTCGTTCTTTTGAAATGCCTACGGCCTCAGCTAACTCGCGTAACTTCACTTTACAATCGTTAAAAATGAGTTGATGCATTTTTTTTTACGATTTCTGGTTTCGTAGCCTCTTTTGGCCTTCCAGAGAGAGGTGCATCTGCGGTGCTTGTACGGCCTATTTGAAGTTCACTAATCCACCGATAAACTGTTTTTCTCGAAGGAGCAGAGGTGGAATAATATTTCGTCAGCCACTGCATTGATTGTTCAGGAGTTTTTCCCATAAAAAACAATGTTTGATCAAAACACGATATTTCTCTTATTCCATTTTCTATACGAAGGCTCAGGTAGTGACACTCAAACAACTGTAGTTTGTGAACAAATAAACGTAATCTACACACAACACCACACAACGCGATGCAATACAATGGGCCAAAAATGTTTGATTGAAAATGGTGATACCGCCGACTATGGCTGATTTACCCTACGCAAGACTAATTGCCTTCTCCTGGCCGTTTTTCTACATAGCAACAGATTATTTTGGGCGTATATTGGTAATTGTCAGTCGTCTAACTGACGATGTGGAATTTTAATAACGTATTCATTAAAAAATGGACTAATTTCTGATGGCAATGAAAAAAGTCTCCTAATCCTAATGCTTCGACGCCCTGCCGGGTAGCCTTACAGCAATTGGTTGGAACCTTAGCCATGGGCGATGAAAAGATGGATGTCAGTATGTTCTTCAACTCCTTTGTGGCTTTCTCTTTTGGCCACAACAATATTCGAGTAAATCATCGTTTTGAGGTTCATAAAAAAATTCTTTCGATCGCAGCTGGAGAACGTTAGACGGGTTGGCGGTCTTCGGTACAACGTCTATCTTTAACTGGTCTATCTCCTCCACTGATTTATTGGCATAATGGACTGAGGTCCATAATAGGCTCAGAGCCCAAGAGGAAACATTATTCTTCACGTGATACTCTTGATGAAGGCAGCTACATCGGGTAGGCCTTTCGTAATGTATATCTCCTCTTTCACCGCAAGTCCCGAAGAAAAGAACAGCGACGTGGACATTCCCCTCTTGTTGAGTTAGTTTTATCCATTACCTATATAAAGAGTGTATCGAAAAGCAGTCTTAAACACTTTATTACACACAAACGGGTGAATTTTTTTTGTCGTGTAATCAGAGAACGCTTTGATTACATGTCAAAAATCGAAATACAAGTCATTTAGTCGCGGTCATAAAGTTGTTTTCAAATAGTCGTGGATTGAGCTGGAAACTAAAAACAAAATTCTGCAAAATTGGTGCACCGAAAAGGGTGCTACATACCACAAAATATAAAAAAAAAATCAAAGTTTGTCCAGAAAGTGTTAAACGAATCGTCACAAAGTTCGATAATGAGTGTTCTTTCGAGGATCTCAGCATAAGTGGACGAAACCCCGGACCAAGTAATCCCGAATTGTACCGAATAGTTGTAAATTATATTCATAAGAACAGGTTTGCATATTTTCGTGATTTGGCCAAGAAGTTCAAAACCAGTGTTGGGATGATTTAGCGGAATAAACAGAGGCATGGTCTAAAGACCTATAAAAAGCCAAAAGTGGCCAAACAAACACCGGAGTAGCAAGATCGCGCTAAAACACGAGCTCGAAGTCTATAGAGCGTATTTTGCACGATCACGACCAGTGCATTCTCATGGATGACGAAACATACGTCAAAGAAGATTCCAGAACGCTGCGGGGACCTCAATTTTATACCAAATCGATTGAAGAGAGATTGGAGAGTACCATTTGCGGATACGACTGTTGCGATGAAAAAATTCGGCCAAAAAGAGCTCGTTTGGCAAAACATTTGTACGTGTGGCATGCGATCGTCAACTTTTTTCACAGAAGGGACTATAAATGCTCAAATTTATGTGGAAGAATGCTTGAAGAAGAAATTGCTTTCACTTTTTAGAAAGCACGAGGTTCCTCCTCTATTCTGGTCGAATTTGGCATCGGTACATTAGCCAAATCCACTTTACAATGCTTTTCGGAAAAGGACGAACCCACGTCGAAAAAAACCTCAACCCACCTAACTGTCCCCAGCTGCGGCCAATTGAATGTTACTGGGCAATTGTCGAGGCCAAGTTCAAGAAGGAAGGTACAGTGTCTAAAAAAATATCAGAGTTCAAGAAGAATTGGTCTGCAGCGTCCAGAAAGTGCACAAAGCCTACTGTGCAGAATTGGATGAGTGGAGTTAAATCTAAGGTTCGATCATTTTTTAGAAATGAAAACGTACTGAAAGAACAGAGTTTTCATTTCCATGGTACTGGTTGTGGGCGGCCATAACACCATATTCAATGTCCATCAGCTACACTTTTCTTCAAATTAAAACAAAAAGCTGCACCTTCCCACAAAATGTGCTGTGTTGTTGGCACAAAGATTGAGCCCGAAGAAAGTTAATGTTTGTACTTTAACGAAAAATAAGATGATTTGATGGAACACATTTGCTACACCGTTGTAAATCCTTAATAATTCATTTGAGCGCCCAGTATTTCGGTTTTCAAAAAGCCCAGGAAGTTTTTACCCTAGAAAAACTGGTGAGCGAGTGTACTCTGATGTATTTCATTTTTAAAATACCGTGTTGTCTCAAATTCCGAACAGTCTCAAATTTCGAACACTTCATTTTTAAATGTAAATTTACTGAACATTAATGTTGAAAATAATTGAATAATAAAGACCCTGACTTTCTTTGTGATGTAGGCTTCATTTTAACATCATTTACAGGTATCGATGCTGCTTATAACTTACAATACTAAGCATTTGCAGAAAAGTGACTGTCAAAACCAGCAATATAATGTTTACGTTAGCAAATTCGAAATTTGATCCAAGTTTCGAAGCACAAAATCCAAATTTCTGGGAGTATAGTATTTTTCCAAAGAAGAATAGCGAATTGGCTTTAATTTGATGTATCGATCATTTGAATCGGTCTAGTAGCTCAAAATTTATGATTAAAAAAAAAGCATTTTTGCTGTTCGGAATTTGAGACAAATGTAATCAAACATGTTTTTAGTTTTTCACCATGAATATGTATTTGTAAATCAATTTTATGGCGGACAAATGAAATAAAAGACTCTACTGTATCCAAAAACCACATGAAAAAGAACCATTTTGAGTAATGAGACACAGTTTAATAGCCAACAAAGCTTAAGTGTTCGGAATTTGAGACAAAACGGTACATACATCGTCTAAAACCAAAAAAGAGTGGATAAAGGAAAGAACCGGTTAAGGCAAGTCTGATTACGTATGAACAGTAGGAAAACCACAAGTTTCATCCGCGCTTTACACGCAATGCTTACAATAAACAACTAGATAGAAATGCATATTTAACAATCCGAACCTACACGGGAAATTGTTTCACGCCATATGCCCACAAATCGCGCCCCAACTTGTCACGTGCAAACGCGCGTCCGAGCACATGGACCCTTGGCGCATCTAACCTGTGGAAATTTCCCCGGTATACGTCAAAATTGTTGCATACGGAAGGACCTGCTCGGTATCAATAAACCGCCCCTCTCCTCAGTGTGGGGTGTAGTACGATCAGCTGAAATCAGTTGTTATTTCGGTAACTATGGTTACCCCGAAAACCACCCCCATACGAAGGAAATGATTTTTTTTTCTATTCGGGAACCACAAGGAACAAGGAACTAGGAATTTACGCATTTTCAGTCACGAACCGAAACCTAGCACATCGTTGTCGACGAGTGTTTACAACCAGTACATAGTTTCCTTCAGCAGGTCTTGCAGGGAAAGTGAGTGTTGGAGGATTTTTTCCTTGCAAGATTGGTTTCGACTATGGAAATGGAGTGGAAAATTTGACCAAATCTAAAAAGGGGTTCTAAAATGCGTTAATTCAGTGCAATTTCGATGCAATAGTGGTGATCTGAGTGAGAGCAATAAGCAGTATATGGAAGTACGATGGAAATGTGTAACTTAATTGTGAAAAAATGTCCAACAAATTACCGCACCAAATTCTCCTGCCAATGGATATGGAACAATTCTGCGACCCGGATACGCACCAATTGGTTTCTGCTGGTGTTTGGAGTAGCTTCCTTGTCGATTCTGGCTCAAACCGATGCTGGGTTTGCTTGTCTCAGCAATCCTTGCGTGTACGGGGTGTGCATTGACGATTTAAATAGGTAATTCGGCATTACTTCATGACTCTTCAATTGGACGCCATCATGAATTTGGTTCCTTTCGTTTTTTTTTCGGGGTTAGTAGTTTGAGCGAGGTTATTGGTTCCAATTAAAGTTCGACTGTTTTGGTATTGGTATTACTTAATTTTGATTATGATAAAGGCAGAATGATGTCCGGTTATTTACTTAGTATTTCTCTTATGTTTCAACATAAGTAATTTCAAAAATATCAGACTGTGTAATCGATATCGGTGGTTTGTAAAAGTAGTTGATGCAGTAATTTACATCAACGCTCAGCCTTTCGCTCTTATTTGTGGAATTTATTGTAGGGGGAAACCGCGAAACAAACTTTGTCTTTTCTCGCCCGCGCTGCTAGCGAATAATTCATCAACCCAGAGCAAGGTGCAAACATAAAATTCCCGTCCTTGTGCGCGCAAACGTTAATTTTATTTACAAACAAGTAGCCTCGCTTGCAATCCATTTGCGTGCTAATAGGAAATTCCGCCAAACCAATGTTTGGAATGGAATTCGACACCACCGCTGGATAAACTTTATCTTTGCTTCCCGATTTTCACAGTACCTACTCGTGTTACTGCATCGACGGCTACACTGGAGTACACTGCCAAACGAACTGGGATGAGTGTTGGTCAAATCCTTGCCGCAACGGGGGTACCTGTGTCGACGGGATCGCGTCATACAACTGCACCTGCAGAGATGGATTTATTGGTGGGAATATCAACCGTCGTCCAGAATTCAAGTATAATTGATCTTTCTTTGGCAGGTTTATCATGTGAAGAAAACTTCAACGAGTGCCTGTCGAACCCATGCCAAAACGGAGGAAGCTGCCACGATCAGGATAACTCGTTTGTGTGCAGCTGTGCTCCTGGATATGTGGGAGTGTTCTGTGAGGAAGATGTTGCAGTTTGCGACAGTGGCGATCGATGTCATAATGGAGGGGAGTGCTTCGAGGGTCCGGGCCTGGAGTTCTTCTGTCAGTGCATGGAGGGATATGAAGGCAAATTCTGCGATCGTGAAACCAACGAATGCGAGTCTTCACCATGCCAGAATGGAGCTATCTGTATTGATAAGTTTGCGAGCTACGACTGCGCTTGCACGCTAGGTTTCACGGGAACCAATTGCGAGGAGGAGATCATGCTTTGCGAAAACTCACCATGTGCCAACCAAGCGCTGTGCCTGATGGAGGAAAACGAGCCCATTTGTTACTGTGTGCCAGATTTCCACGGTGAACGTTGCGAGTATCAGTATGACGAGTGCCAATTGGAGCCAAACCCTCGATGTGTCAACGGCGGAACTTGTGTGGATGGTGTTGACGAATATTTCTGTTCCTGTCCGCCGATCTTCACCGGTACCAATTGTGAGTGTTTGATAATGGAGGACGCTAGTATGGATTGTAATTACACGGCTCCTGAACCGACGACACTGGACTACATATCTACCAGTAGTTGGTTTAGGACTAGCGCTAGTTCTGAGTATTTTGAAGAGGAATTTGTGAGTAGAACCGAGATGCCGGCTGTCTATTCAACCTTTTCTGCATCGACACAACAGTATGGATTATCGAATAATACGTACACGTTCACTGGAACTAAGCCTTATTCAACCGAGTCGGTTACCATCGAGACAAGTATAGGAGCTGAAGCGAGTACGGCCAGTATAGAACCCACAGTGTATCAGTATCCTTCGCCGACTTCTGGAGCTGAAGAAGAATCTACTTCCAAAAAATACCCTGAAACAACGGTTAAAACAGGAGACGAACCCTCCAAAACAGCATACACTCGAGCGGAACCGGACGCGACTGAAGAAATGGACGCAGAGACAACTTCCCGTACGACTGGTTCTACTTTATTGATTTCAGAGGATCAAGTAACATCACGAACTATCGATGGTAGTGGTTTATCAACAGTTGATATGAAAGAATCGTCGATACCGTCCGACGAAGCAACGATAAAGACGGAAGAGACGTCTTCCGACATAGATAAAGGGTATACCAAAATTTCGACAGCATCGAGCAGCGAACTTAGGCCCACCGAATCCGGTTTACCCAACATTACGGATGCGCCAACATTCGAACCAGGGAAGACTCCTGTGACGAAACCAGGCATTATCGATACTACTATAGCAGAGAGAACAGATCAAACTCCTGTCATAGACGCAACACTATCACCATTTTTCACCGAATCTCCCGAAAATACCTCGGTATCGGCACAAACGGAAGGTCCAACTAAGTTTGGATCTTCTCCTGCGTCTCCTCCATTCGAAATAACATTTTCGTCTCCAACAGTAACACCATTGGCAACAACCGTATCAGCGCAAACTGCGAAACCCACGGATGCGATCATAACCGAATGCGATGACACGGTTTGCTCGAACGGTGGAACCTGCTCGATGACGCCAAGTGGGATCAGATGTCATTGCGATTTTCGCTACATCGGAACGTTTTGTGATGTTCCGGTAAGCATTCAGAATGCTGCCTTCTCCAGAGATTCCTTCCTGCGACATATCATCTACCGGAAGAATGAAAGTGAATCGTCGAATATGACACTCAGTCAGGTTCTAACGATAAACACACGCTTCAAAGCGAAAATGACTTCACGAGAGGGCTTGATTATGCTAATGGCAGCTGAAGGCACCGACGGGAGCCACTATGTTGCCCTGTTCCTCCACAAAGGGCTACTTCAGTTTCAGTTCTCCTGTGGTCTCCAAACCATGCTTCTGAGTGAAATTGAAGGACCAGTGAACAATGGTTATGAGATGAATATAAAAGTGGAGTGAGTGAATCGAATATGTGATCGAACTCAATTTTAAAAATGTTTTTTTTTTCAGATTGCACTTCAACGATCGTTACACCCACTGCAACGCTTCACTGCATGTGAACGAAACTCTTGCAATGAGTGGAGAGCAGCCGACTTGGTTGATGAATCAAAACAGCGAATATACCAGAACCATTCCGATCAAGCACAGCTGGCTGCACCTGGGTGGACGGCCTATCAAGACTATGTACACGTTAAGTCATAACATTTCCCGCTACCAGGGATTCACTGGATGCATCTACGAACTGGAAGTGAATCAAAAACCAATGGCGATCTTTGAGTAAGATATAAATCTAATAATGATTTATCATACATTTTGTCAAACATATACCGGGACTTTGTGTTTTTCACGTAGGATTGCGTCTTTCGAGAAAATGTTGGGGGTACAAATTAAAAAAACGACAATCGATCGCAACGTGAAAGATGTTCAATTTCAAACGCTCAATCATTTCATGACGGATTAATGAGATTTTTACGTCAATCGATTTCGGCATTCCATGACATTCACATCGAAGAAAATAGTATATGTGATGAAACTAACTATCGAACATTTTACAAATCTCAACCGTTATCCAAACGGAAACGCCGCCTTCTATTTGGTCGAAATCAAAGATGCAAGCTTCTTATTGTTCCTCACAATTATTGCTCAGTCCTTTCCTGATGGATTTACAAGGTTTTTGCGTCAATCGGTCATGGCACTCCATAACGATTCATTACATTGAAAATGAATAAAATAAAATCTATAACTGAAAAATTGGATTTCTGTCTGTCTGATTCTTATGGACTCGGAAATTGCTGAACCGATCGACATGAAAATTTTTGGGGTCGGGGAAGGTTCTTATGATAGTTTGAGACCCCTCCCCCCTGTCTAAAGGTAGGCTCCCATACAAATGAAACACAAATTTCTGCATAACTCGAGAATTAATCAATAAAATGAAACCAAATTTGGCATTAGGAGGTTTTAGGGTGCAATAAATGTTTTTACGGTGGTTAGACATTACTCCCCCTCTCTAAGGTTTCTACAAATGAAACACAAATTTCACTGAAAATTTCAACACAAATTTCAACATAACTCTAAAACTAATCAAGCAAATGGAATCAAATTTGTCGTGTAAAGGGTTTTGGGGACAAGAATTGTTGGTTTGACACTCCTCCCCCCTCTCTATGGGGGGACTACCATAGAAATGAAGCATAAATGTCTACATAACTCAAGAACTTATCATGCAAACAGAGCCAAATTTGGCATGTGGAGGTTTTAGAAGACAAGAAACGTTTCTTAAGGGGTTGACACTCCTCCCTCTCTCTACAGGGAGGGGGGTGCGCTGAATAACTCGAGAACTAATCAATCAAATGAAATCAAACTTGGCATATAGTGGTTTTAGGGATCAATAAACATTTTTATGGTGGTTCTACACTCTTCCCCTCTCTCTAAGGGGAGGCTGTCATACAAATGAAACACAAATTTCTGCATAACTCGAGAACTAATAAAGCGAATGGAGCCAAATTTGGGATGTGAGGGTTTTTGGGTACGAGAAATGTCTCTATGATGGTATGACACCCCTCCGTTCTCTGGAATGGAGAAGGGGGTACCATAAAAATAATACACATATTCCACCCAATCATGGCAATTGAAAATTTTCGGAAAATTCTGAAAGAAAAAGGGGAAAATTCGAAAAATTCAATTCGCATGTGTTCCACAATTACATATTCACAAGCGTTGTTAGCCCTTTTGATGTTTGCGGTACCGAAATATGAAAGAGAGAGATAGATATTGGAAACGATTTGAGTGACAAAAATCACTGAATGCACTTCTAGCAATTTGGAGGGGTGAGCGTTCGCCACTTGTAATATGACGCCTCCTTTGCAGTCGTGCTCAAGCTTGGACCTCACATAGCGGGTAGGCTGGAAGCGGGAGTGCAGAAGGATTCTAAAAAAGGTTCTCGTTAAATTACAAACAGCTGTGTGTTGCATCACAGGCTGTTGACTTGGTTCGTTTTATTTTATTGGTGAGTTGAGGTTGTACAGTGGTGACCAAGTAATTAGTCACACTACATTGACAACAGTTCAACAGAATGACGTTAAAAATGATCGTGTAATTCCACAAAGTTGGAATGACTGGCAATAATGACGAAAATCTGTTTTTTTCATCATTACTGAAATAGGGCAGGGCATGTTCTTTTTATTATTAACGGTGGATAAACTAAGGTGCACCGAGTTCATTTTATTAATAACGACTGATAAAGTAAGGAGTGCTGAGTTCATTTTAGGACAACTGTGTCGACATCTTGAAACCTTTTAAACGAGTGAAGCAGGCATAAGTCTAGAGATGCCAGGTTTGAAGACATGTCTTCATTTTGAAGACATTTGACTTACTTTTGTACTTCAACGGAGACTTTTGTCAGAAAATCCACAAGCATATAGCATGGATTCAACAACAAAGTGACTTTTACTTCAAATTCTGGAAAACTTCAAGCACTCTGAGTACATATTGTCTTTAGTTTATTCGCGTTCAAGAATTCGAATGATTGTGACATGGTATTTCTATTACTTTGGGCCTATACTACACAATAGATTAACCTAGATCTTTCAAACGACTATTTCACAAATCGAAGGTTTTCCGGTTACATGCCGTTTCAATAATTAGTTTTATGGATATGGTTTGTATTACAACCAAAACTTTCAAAGCTGAAATAAAGAAATTGAGTGAACACAGTTCTGTTTTTGTGGAAGAACTGGGGTTATATTCATTCAATCAACAATTTATCAAGCCAATCATCATTTCTCTCATAAAATTTAGTTCGTGGTTGCGCAATATATTTATTGTTCACATTTATTGGAATAACTATGCGCTATATAACAATACCAATAAGAATAAACATTGAATAAGCTTTCAACATTTTTCAAAAGTATGTTATGAATTTTAGTTTCCTCCGATATGATGGTGACGACCTTTTTTTCGTACCATGTGAAAAAAAAATTGAAAAAATCACATGGCATCCCTGCATAAGTCTTTAAAATATCTATGCAAAAAGACAGTTCTAAATCGTCAAAAGATTAATGAAAATAATTGCTAGTAGTATTTTTAATTCTCAAAACATGCTCTTCTAAACATTTTTCAACCATTGCTGGATGGATGAATCAAATTTTTGAAATTATGAAAAAATTTCATCAATCCATCATGAAATGACTGAGCAATACGCGTTTGGAATTGGACAATTTTCAAGGTGTGCTCGATTTTCGATTTTCAATTTGTACCCCAATATGTTCCCGAAAGACGTAATCCTACGTCAAAATCGTCAGAATTAATTTTCGTTCAAGACTCTTTGGTTGCTCATACACTGTTTGACCGAAGCCAAATATTTGACTCTTTTTGACAGATAAAATTTGGTCAACGTGTACTGATCAAATATATTCTACACAAAACACGACAAGCAAATATTCAATTATTGGATGCCTAAAATATTTTTTCAGTCTGTTCTTCGAACCTGTCGGTACATGGTTAGGTTACCTTAGATATTTCAGTTGATTTTTTTCCATGTTCGGTGTTTGATATTGTTTACTACTGTTTAAAATTGAAGAGTGGCAAACAAAATAGTGTTTGTACAAATATCAAATCAAACCTTATCTGTCAAAAAATATCAAATATTTGACCTCCGGGCAAACAGTGTACGGCCACCTTTTGACTGCTTGAAGAAAACTTTTATTATATATAAGTTGCATTCAGTTGCATCAGTTAGAATATTTATTTGATACAAAAAAGATAATTTTCATTTCGAACACGTGTTGATTTCTTCCACGGATATGAGTGCTAGAGTTGCTGCACTCACACAAGCTGTCAAAATTGGCTATTATTATTAGTGAATAAGCAGCAAAATATTTCGTGTAATAACATCGTAGCTCTGCAAACTATTTCCATTTGTGTGCGTAATTTTGGTGTAATATAAGAAAATTCAAGCATGCCTGTTAAATTAGAGTTAACAATGCTATACGAAAGTAATGACAACGTAATTTTGGTGTGAGATATGAAAATTCAAGCACAGCTGTTAAACTGAAGAACATAACAATACAGCAGAACCCCGATTATCCGCGGAATTATCTGGCTAGCTCACCGCGAATAACGAAAATCGCGGATAACGCAATAAAGGACTAAAATGAGTTTCAAACACGAAAAAAAAATTTCAGCATGAAAACTATGTTTTATCAATACAGAAATCATTAAACTATCTATCAAATAATGTGAAAGCCATGACCAAAACAAAAGTGCATGAGCCTATCACTCACCGACAAATTCCGGGAAGATCTCTAGATTTACCATGAAACTCGCTGTCGCGAATAATCCGCATCGCGGATAATCGGGGTTCCACTGTACTGTAGGAATGTAATGACAATGAAGGGTTGAAGAATAATAATAATGCGGATTGAAGTGAATCTCGAATGAACATCATTATTGGTAAGCGGCCCTTACACGAATGGAAATGCCCTGTACCCCAACCGAAACGCTTTTGATCTGATACCTTAGTATAGATGCAGAAATGATGTGGTACAAAGACACAGAAGCACCCTCCACCAAACGGTATGAAATCGACGCGGTGCCTCCACCGAACAAAATTGCACCGCAGTGTGCGGTATCTATCCTCTATGCTTTCTTTGCATCGAACAAAACAGCTGTGTCTGACATAGACATTGAGAAAAATCGCTTACTGCTAGCTGGTGCGAGACTGGGACTTGAATAATAATGATTATGGTTTGAATTATAAAGGCATCAAAATTTCTCAGTTCATTCGACTCTAGCCTTGGAAAAAAACCAATTTGGAAAATTAAACTGAATTCTAAACTCTCTTAGAGAGGCCTCGCAACTTTCTGGTTGCTAGCTGTATGACTGATGAATCGTGAATGCTGAAAATGACGAATAGCTTGTTTATACTCAATAAACTGAAAATGGGAGAAACAATGCTTTCTCTATCCACATTGTCTGGAGAAAGATCGCTGCATTCGCTATTTATATTTCATAAAAATGTAGCGTGTTTTTTTATTTCGAACCATTACTGAAAGAAAAAAAATTAGGTAATGATTTTTTAGGTTTTCGTTATTGTTACTTATATAGAATGATTTAAATTAAAATTACACAGATGGGATAACCAGAAGAGCCTGTCGAGCAGGTTAAGTATAGCTGGTCTAGTGAGAGATAGTTAGTTCATGGGCTAGCTCTCTCAAACATACGTGACGATTTCCGAGCACCGTTTCTTTTATTTTGTCGATGTTTTTTTTTCAGTTGAATAGATGGATGGTCGTCCTTGACGTGGCAAATCGTTCATCTTTTCTCGGCCGTCTTTGAATGCCTTATACCATTCATACACTCGTGATTTCGACATATTTCGACGATATGACATGAGTCAACAAATGTATTCTACAACTTTATTTGCAACGCAAAATTTCACACAATATCTCAATTGAATTATCCATATGAAAAGCGCCGAGCAAAAAAAACGGTGACTTGCTCTCAGTGACGCTGTAAACAAACTAAATGACTTATCGCGTTCAAAATTGGCATGAGGACCACTGACAATAGTATCAACTTTGAAAAAAAATGACAAAATGTATACTGATACAATCTGGTTTTACAGCCACGCAGAGGATGCATATCGGATATATGAATGTACTTCGTTGGCCTGTTTGTCCAGCCCGTGCAAGAATGGAGCAATCTGCGTTGAGGATGAAGGTTTCATCCTCGAGAAGAGCTACAAGCCGGACATCCAAGCTAACTGGAGTTGCAAGTGCGCTTTCGGTTATATGGGAAAGACCTGTGAACGATCCATATGTGATAACAATCCGTGCAAATTCGGCGGTACCTGTGTCACGTTCCCGGAGAGCGGTTATCTTTGTCTTTGTCCATATGGAAAGCATGGCCATTTTTGTGAACATGACCTGGACATACTGCAACCATCCTTCTTTGGTAGCATAAAAGGATTGTCATCCTTTGTAGCATATCCAGTTTCATTTCCGCTGGAGGATCAGTTTGAGTTCAGCTTCAAAATCATCCCAACAACGTCGTCCCAAATATCCTTGCTTGCTTTTCTTGGCCAACAAGACCACACGGAGCGAAGCGATCATTTCTCAGTTAGTTTCATCCAAGGTATGAAGAACATTTCCCAAACACTTATACATCTTCATGATAACGCCATTATATTTTAGGGTTCATTCTAGTCACGTGGAACCTGGGCAGTGGCCCACGTCGAATCTTCACCCAACAGCCGATCCACGTGCAACCTGCAAGACCCACCACTATTAACGTAGGTCGCAACGGTCGTTTAGCTTGGCTGTCTATCGATGGAAAGGTTAACATCTCTGGGAACTCTCCTGGAAGCAGTAGTAAACTGAACGTTTCACCCTATCTGTACATTGGTGGTCACGAAAAGGGCAATTTTTCGGACCTTCCCCATGATCTACCATTGCATTCGGGCTTCCAGGGCTGTCTGTTTGACATCCACATCATCGCAGGACCTGTCCACATACCACTTCAGCACATTGGAGGAATGCGGGGACGAAGCGTAGGTCAGTGTGGAACCAAGGAATGCCACCGGCATGCCTGTCAGAACAATGGGGCTTGCCTCCAGCATGGCTCCACATTCACCTGTATCTGCCAGGAAGATTGGAATGGACTTTTGTGCTCACAGAAAAACAATCCTTGTGATGAGAGCAACAAGTGCACCATTGATGCCGGTTGTTTCCCTCAGATATCTGGATATGAGTGTGACTGCCCGTTTGGTAAAATAGGAAAGCGCTGTGAGTCGAACTTGAAATATCTGAGTGATGTATCGTTTTCCGGCCGGAGATCCTACCTAGCTTTGAAGTGGCCTATAAGTGCTGACTATTCCTATCTCGAAAACGAGGTGCGTTACGAAAAAATTATTCAGCCAGCCAGTCTCATGTCCCAGAACCACTCGATTCTATTGAAATCGATCAACGAGTTGGACAAAATAAACGATGTACTCAAGATCAGCAACAATGAAAGTGCGGCAGACTATTTGTTCTCCCATACGTTAGCGCCCCGCTCGGGAAACTATCGTCAGCTAAAGATTCGGTATCTTTCCATCGAACTTCAGGTGCGACCGCTTTCGGAGAAAGGTCTTCTGATGTTTGTGCAAACTTGCGACACCAACGAAAGAAGACAAGGCTTCATAAGTTTAAGTCTGCAGGGAGGAGTCATTGAATACCGTGTATCGTCAACACAGATGCAGACATCGGTGGTGCGTAGCAATCATGTGCTAGCGATAGGGGAGTGGCATCACATTAAAATTATCAAGTATGGAAAGCGGTTAACTCTGTGGGTAGAAGGGAGAAGTACATCGATTATGGGTTCCGCTCGGGACGAATTCATTAGCCCCACCAGTAGGGTATTCTTCGGCGGACTTCCAGATTTATCACAACTTCCTTTCGATGCGATATCGGGATTTCCGCTGCCTTTCAGAGGCTGCGTCAGAAACGTGAATCTCAACGGAACTCGGATCACCCTCAACGACACGAGCATCCTGGAATCGAGAAACATCAACGACTGTGATGGAACGCCATGTGGAGGAGATCTCTGTGCGAAAGGTGGCCTCTGTTGGTTGGACGAATACTCGCAACCGCACTGCAAATGTCCGGAATACTCGAAGGGGTTGAATTGTGAAATCCAAGAATCGTGTGAAGTCATTAAGTGTCAAAATAATGGCCAGTGTCTGAAAAGTGGACGCTGCAGTTGCGGTATCGGCTGGACGGGTTATTACTGCGAGTTTCCTACGACCAAGTTCTCGGCGCTAGGTTTTAACGACAGAAGCTACATTTTGATTCCATCGCAAAAGATAAAAATGAAAGATAAGCGAAATGGTGAATCCGGTGGTACCAACCCGCGGATGGAACTACAGATATCGTTCAATATTTCCACGCTGGATGATGGGGTTGTTTTTTGGACCACGGATAAAAACTCTAGATATTTTGGAGTAGGTGTTCGAGATGGATTCATAACGATTGCCAGTAATATGGTCGCTGATGGTGGAAACTCTACGACGATCGGTAATCCATGGAAAACGTACGTTGCTGATGGAGACTGGCACAATGTTCGTATCGAGACAGAAAATGAACTCGTGCATGTCCTTGTCGATGGAACACCTTTGTTCTCCGAATTGAAACTTATTTCAGATACTTCAAATTTTGAGTTCCAAGAACGATATTATTCAGATGAAAGCACATATCTAGGTACAACAAAAACAAAGTGTGAGAAAAGCTGAAATATTGAACAAAGTTTTGCATTTTCAGGTGGCTTTCCAGATGAAGACATCGGGAACCGAACCAACGGAAAATTTAGCAACTCTTTCGTCGGCTGTATCCAAAGCGTTTATTTGGGGAATAATCCCGAAGAGTTGGATTACCTGGCGTATGAAGGTGCGAATATCAATGAATGTGAGGTATGAAGGCGGATAGGAAATGTTGATGGTTTCTACATACTGCCTTCAGTAGGATTACCTAATGCCTAATAGTTGATCGTGTAGTTAAAATTCTGTAACTAGTTGATGTGTGTAGAAAAACGAAAAACAAAATCATTGCGTGAATAAAATAGAATTAAAGTCAATTTTAAAAACAAAAGTTCACTATGTAAGTCATTTCGGAGTATTATTAATCTGGCTTGTAAACTATACAGTCTTTTATGTACTATAGTCACGGTAAATATTATATGTAAACAAGGTGGATAGAAGTAGCATTTTATTTAATTTAATTGAAATAAAAACATTTGAAACACAGGATTCGATTTTCTCTTCAATCATTCTATTCAGACACTTTTTTGTTACAATCATCAAGCTCAGGCCGTTTATGAATGGGACACCCGCTTTTGTGGGTGTCCCATTGTGGACAAAATAAGCACAACACACTCCTCACCAGTACATTGGGCTGTCTTCATCGGGCCTAAAGAGAGTTTTCTAAATTCGTTCTGGCAACAAGATATATCTCGCACGACCAAACAACGTGCTCGATGTCGTGATAACCTTGACTACAAACGCAGAAATTGTTGTCGACATGGTTGATACGGAAGAATAGCGCCTCTAAAGATCAGTTATTGGACATGAGTCGGGTGAAGGTGCGAATAAAGTTCCGACTCAAGTCCAGACTTTTGAACCACGGCTTAAATCTAACATTAAGAATAATCGAGTGTATCCACCGGCACAAATCTTCTTCGTGCCATGTGCGCTGCCAGTTAGCGCTGGTATTTTTACAGACTAAAGAATAAAATTTATTAAAAGTGATTTGACGCTGATAAATATCGCCTTCAACCGGAATTCCATGGACAGATAAAAATGCACAATGAATTGATGTAGTCATGATAAAAACACGGTTGGGAGTATACGAAGAAGGTTTCATGATATGCACTTTAGCTCAATCAGATGCTCAAAATTTCTGATCACGAATGGGTTTATAACCCCACACCGGATGAGCAACCGAAGAGATCGATTATGACCCGCCACGCGTCTTATCCGTACTTTTTTCTTCGGACTTTTGAATGGGTAAGATGCGTCATAGTATTAGGGGATTTTTCTTCATAGCGAGAAGCTCATAGAGATAATAGATAAGAGCAAACTTTCAGTGGGAGTACGCCTGCCAAAACCTCGAGACTCATGGTGTTTAGGGCATATATCCTGACGCAATACGGAGATAAATATACTGAAATCGCTCGAGTTTATTGACGTGTGTTTTGACGGCTAATTGAAAACAGAAACTACCATACTCCATCACCGAGAGAATACAACATTATAAGATCTGGATTAGCTCCCCATCAGATGCCGGTAATTGTACGGATGAAATTTATTCTCTGTCAGCATATTTTTTATTCAGATACTGTTTAATCTTAAAACTCTATTCATGCTAAGCAAATTAGGTATTAAATCTGTTCCAAATTGCACAAAAAATCATAATCAATCGGCTTCAATATAAAGCCCAGATATCATCAAAGCTTCAATCCTTTAAACAAAAAGGGTCATAAACCTTGCGGACAAAGGCCCAAATAGCCAAAGGGTAATTTACGTATAGTGTATAAGGTATCTTGCAGCCTCTTTTATCGCAGCATCCAAAAGTTTGTATATCAATTGTGCACATCAAAAAGAACCTTTCTTTATTATAATCTTAGCTAGTCGTGTCGATAGCCACCGGTCATCTCATATAAAACACACCGTAAAAATGTACAAAAGAACACTTGAAATAAATCTGTCGAACCAAACCCATCTCTCGTATTATATCTCGCAAAGATCTAATCCTTTTGTCGCGCATTTAAACCGCTTCTCGCCGAACAGTGTCGCAAATAAATTTACATTTGTCGTGTCGAAACATGGTCCTTCGAACCGGATCCGCGCAGTGACGTAGTTTTCTGTTTTCGCCGGTCAGTAAATTTAAAACTCTCTCGAAGACGTGTATTATCTAGTGCAGATTATCCGTCTTACTCGCTCTGAACGACGTGACATAATTCACGTTAACTGCGCTCCGCTGAGTGTCGAAAAATTCAAGTGCTTCGGTAGAGAATAGTGGTTTAAAAAAAAAATAAAAACGGAAAAACCGTAACACTTGTCGAAAAATAGTGTATCATTACAAACACATTATCAGTGAATAAACAAACCGGAAAACCGGTGATCGCAAATAGCATTATTTCGCTAACTTGTGTCGAACATTCACGCGTAAACTACGCGCAAACTGTGGTGAAAAATCGCAAAGAAAAAAATTATAGTGGAACCAGAAAGAAATATCGAAAATATTTATTACCGTTGTGGAGTGAGAATCAACGCCGTCGGCATAAAACGTCCTGCTGTGATTCCCGTCGCATAATTGTCGCCGCTCAGCGCTGTCGTCGCTTCTGTCTTCTGTGTCGCAACAGAACAACGCACGCTAAAATCAGGTGGGTTCGTTCCAGATTTTTCTACATCATTAGACTTAGATCCAGACGAATTTTTCTCCGATTCGAGCACAATGCTCTCGGAAGAGTCCAAAGCAAGCAATAGCACCGCTATTGCTCAAAAGCGGGCTGATAATATTGAAAGGTCGATCCACAAGATTGGTGAATTCGTCAAAAAAATTAAATTTGGAGAAAGATTTAGGACAGGTTTCAGTGAGGTTGGCTCGGTTGGAACAACTTTTTGTCGAATATCGAGAGGTGATTCTGGAGTTGCAACTTTTATCTGAAACAGAAGAGGACTATGAAAGCTCACTCGATGAAATGGAAGAACAGTACTACGTCTACAAATCCATTCTAACTACATATTCACCGGAACAAGCAAGGCTAAACCCGCCAAGGGCAAAAGAAACGTCATTTAATCACATTAAATATCCGGAACTCAAGTTACCCGATTATAGCGGTAGACTTGAAGATTGGCAATCATTTCACGATTCTTTCCACACTGCGGTTCACTCAAGTAACCAATTAAATGAAATTCAAAAATTTCAATACTTGAAAGGTTGTTTGAAGGGCGATGCCCTCCGAGTGATTGACTCGATTGCCGTTTCCTCGGAAAATTATTCCTTAGCTTGGAAAACTCTGAACAATCGTTACGATAACAAGAGAATGCTAATAAAGTGTCACTTAAAAGCACTGTTTGACACCCCCGCAATTCGCCGGGAGTCTCCTGAGTCCTTGCTTAGCTTAATTGATAGCTTCGAACGCAACGTTTCAATTCTCAAGCGTCTTGGTGAACCCGCAGACCGCTGGAGCTCAATTCTCGTTTATCATTTGAGCCTCCGATTAGATAATCATACACTACGTGAATGGGAACATTTCTCATTGAGAAATAGTGGAAATGCAGTAAATAATCCAAACGATGGAATGCCAACGTATGTCGATATGATCAAATTTCTACAAGACCACGCACGCGTTCTCCAATCGCTTTCAACGCAATTCAACACTCATCACCAGTCTCGAGTTATGGAAACAAATTCTAAGCCATGGAAAACAACTCTCCACGTAGCAGAAACATTATCGTCGTCCCATCACACGTGTCAGTGCTGTGATCAAGCTCATTTTCTCGGGAGCTGCAGCAAATTCATCGAACTATCGCCTCATGAACGTTTAGGTCTCGTGAAAACACTTCGCCTGTGTTTAAATTGCTTGAAAACAACAGCACACAGTTGCAAAAACTGTCCATCAGGAGCCTGTCGAAAATGCAACCGCAAACATCATACATTACTCCATTTACCTCCGCTTGTACCCGTAGAAGATCAACAGATTTCACAAAATGTTTACAGAACAAATGAGTCGTTTCAAATTCCAACCAGCCACACCGAACCTGGTCCTTCTTCAATGTCGCACTTGTCGCAACCAAACGCTCTCGCTCCTCGCACTGATCAAATTCAATCAGCTTATTTCGCCAAGTCATCGTCGAATTTGGAACCTATCTTGAACCCACCTGATGCGTTAACGACACAAGTGGGATCTCGCAACACAACAATTCTACTATGGACGGCTTTAGTCAACTTTGAAAATCGGAACGGAACAAGTTGTCTGGCGCGAATACTTCTCGACAGTGGATCGCAGTGCAACTTTATGACAGAGGCATTGCGTCACAAACTCAATCTCGATCGTACCCACACACCAACCGACGTGGCAGGAATTGGCTCAACCGTCACAAAAATTGATTACTCTGCAGAAGCGGTTATCTCGTCTCGTTTCTCGGCCTTCCATAAGGAGCTCTCGTTTTACGTATTACCGTCGATAACTAGAATGTTGCCTTCAAGCTCCGTGGATGTCGCTGAATGGAACATTCCTGACCACATTCGTCTAGCTGATCCTACCTTCAACATTTCCGGTCCCATCGACGCCATCGTAGGAAATGAATGTTTCGCAGATATCCTACGTTATGGAAAAATTAGTCTAGGAAACAATTATCCTGTACTTCAAAACACAATTTTGGGGTGGATCGTTTTGGGAAAGTGTACAGAAGTGCCTCGACATGTCGTTTATTACTCATTTCATTCCTGTCGTCTCGATAAATCAGATTCCTCAATATCTAAAATGTGGGAATTCAAATCCTGTTCTCCAAATGACAGCTGGTCTCCAACGGAAAAATGCAATTCCGAATCCAATGTCGAATCTAAACACCAATATCGCTATTCCTCTGAAGAATATGTAGCGATGGGACATATGAGAGAATTGTCGGAGGAAATAGTACAGCCACACCATGCAATTTTGCATCCAAGAATTAATTGGCGTGACACCAAAAATTCGATCCCAAGTCTCCAGCTTAGAACTATGACTTATGGGACAAACCTCGTATCAGTTCACGGCAAGAGATTATTTCGGTTGAACGCCCTCGATTGCTTGCCGCCCAAGGATCAACCGTGGCCCAATGTCATCGCACCTTCACATCGCCATTTGTTGTCGGGAGAATATAATAAAATTCGTAAATCAGCTTCACATATTACGACTGCGAGCTGTGATATCATCAAACGCTATTCCTGCTACACCAAACTAATGCGTTTGGGATCTCTCTGTCGACGTTTCGCTAATAATCCAACTCCAGGCTGTACATCTCGACTCGATCTAATTTGGTACGCGGAAATACAACAATCATCGCTTGCGCTCGTACTTGCACTCGCTGTCGAAATTCATACACATATACAAATGAAGGAAATTTCTAGCCCATCTCGCCTCCGCTATTTCATTCCGGATCTCAAGGATAGTCTTATCCGAGTCGGTGGCCGGCTCAAGTATGTCGCAGTTCTAGTAAATCATACAAATTCGCTGGTTCTGTCAGGAAATCATCCATTAACCTTGCTTGCCGCAAATGCAGCACATGGAAGAACCTTCTACAATGGTCCTCAACGTTTGTTAGCAGTCATGCGGCACGAATTTTCTATGCATGTTGGTAGAAATTTAGCACGAAAGGTGGCGCATAAATGCATCGTATATGGGAAGGCTGACCCATGCATTATGGGGGCCCAGTGCACATCAAACCAACAAGTCACAAGACGGCTTCAGTTCAAGTATATGTGACGGTCTTCGTATACGTCATCGCCAAATCGCCACCACATCTTGAGGTTGTCACCGATATCATCTTTTCCGCATCTACTGCGGACATTCGTCGATTCATCGCATGTCGCCTACTCTCGAGCTCAAGGAACTTTGTCAGCCAAAACAGTCGCAACCGTCGCCATAAGAACGCCATATATCTCGAGGCAGCTAATCTCAACGTCGAATTTTACTTCACTTCGGGTCGCTTAAGTGAAACTACCAAATCACTAGAAACTAATAAAGCGACCAAGCAACAAGGTATGCCTAGTCCCGATCCAGGTGGATGCAGCTATCATCGAAGAAGGTTCGTCGCAACCCCCCCCCTCCGTGCTGGTCAATGTTGAAAAATTAGAATTAAGGGAAGATTGTTGAAAAACTCTTTTCAAGGTGGCCGGCAAAGCAAATTAGGTATTAAATCTGTTCCAAATTGCACAAAAAATCATAATCAATCGGCTTCAATATAAAGCCCAGATATCATCAAAGCTTCAATCCTTTAAACAAAAAGGGTCATAAACCTTGCGGACAAAGGCCCAAATAGCCAAAGGGTAATTTACGTATAGTGTATAAGGTATCTTGCAGCCTCTTTTATCGCAGCATCCAAAAGTTTGTATATCAATTGTGCACATCAAAAAGAACCTTTCTTTATTATACTCTTAGCTAGTCGTGCCGATAGCCACCGGTCATCTCATATAAAACACACCGTAAAAATGTACAAAAGAACACTTGAAATAAATCTGTCGAACCAAACGCATCTCTCGTATTATATCTCGCAAAAATCTAATCCTTTTGTCGCGCATTTAAACCGCTTCTCGCCGAACAGTGTCGCAAATAAATTTACATTTGTCGTGTCGAAACAGATACCTTATATGGTCCCCCAGATACATTTGACGTCGAGCCTGGCCGCAAGATCCTTGAATTTCCATGTCATATTGAAGGTTTGGTTGATAAATTGTTCAAAATACCTTGTAAGGGTCCTTGCAGGTCGGATTCTTTTAATCCTACGACAGAAACCATCATTTGCAAGTTGTCTTAGGATGAAATTTCCTGTAAGGTAATTATCAATGTCACCTACGTAGAAGTTGTAGCCATTTGTTTTCTTTTTGGGCGTAAGCAATTTGAATTCCTGAAGAAAGCAACGCAAGATAATTATTTGTTCCCTTGCCCCTGCAAAACTCATATTGTGTATCTGAAACTAGACCATTTGTTTCAACTCATCTTTCAGAACCGAAACAAGATCATTTTCTCCAACAATTTCTGTGTACAAGACAGCATCACTTTTGAGCGGTACGAATTTAAGTCGGACCCGAATTTTCTGAGTTTTTGAGAAGCTATAACTAGTAACTAGAACTCGAGGAAGATACGATGATTTTCCACCTCCGGAGAACGATTTAAGACCGTGCTTTTCATTCAATATGTTGTGTTTTAACCCTTTGGGGTCGGAATTTACTTGCCTTGAAAGAAGTCCTCCTATCTTTCTATTCTAAAAATATTCTGCTTATCTCGAGAACCGTTATCTATTTTCACATTTACAGAAACTCATTCATGAACAAGTAATGTAGACATTAAAATTTATAAGAAAAAAACTATGGATGGGTTATACCTATGATATAACCGCAAGGTTGACGTAGGACTGCCGTTGGCTTGATAATCATTTGTGTATCTTCAATTAGCAAAAATCGCACCTCGAATGTTCCTCATTGGGTACGATATCACCGTTGCGCAGAACTATCTTTTGTGTGTATTGAATAAATTATTGATTAAACTTGTGAATGAGTGAACAATTTACGAATTTAATTGCAAACAAATCCCAATTTAGGTAAATTCATACATTATGGTAGTAGTTATCGCAGCAAATAGTTATCAACATTTTACCTAATCATCGAACGGTATGCGTAGAAATTCAGTGAGTTGGCGGCAAGAAGAGATATCTTCCAATGCAGTCTTGAATAACCGAGCCAAAGCGTTCCATTTGTATCCGCTTTTGTAGACCATGTTAGCAAAATGAACTCCGGAGTTTAAAAATGCATGGGGGTATAAAAATACTGCCATGACATGCATCAATGCCGATTTCCCCAGGCTCCATGGTTTAGAAATCTGTGTTAGGGAAACATTCCGATTTGTAGAGTACAAAAGTATCCGCAGCTTGGATCTCTTCTGCAATGCCGATTTCCCCAGGCTCCATGTTTTTGAAGTCTGTGTTAGGGAATCATCCGTTTATTCCGGTGATCGTACTTCAATCGTTGCGCAATCACAACTGAGTGGATTTCCGAGCGGCACATGATTATATACCGATTGGTGTGATTTCTATAGCCTGTTTAGGGCTATTGAAACAAGTTTTAGGATCAAAAAGCAGCAAGCATATAACGCGTAGACATTTTATCTTTCGAATGAAATGTTTATCATACCATTTCGTTCAGTTGTTTAGGAGGTATTATCGCCCAAAATCTCGTTGCTCCGGCGTAACGCTTTCGTTTTGGAAACTTTAAACTTACACCCCAATATAGAAATGAAAGACATAGTCCTACGTCAAAAGTGTAAACTATTACATGGTTGCGTAAAGTATTTCGTATGATTCCTTGCTGTGGTGGCTGAAAGCAAACAAACGACTGCAAAGGGTTTATATGAATAATTTGAACTGAAAAAAAACAAACGTTAAAGAAAAGCAATGCGAATAGATCGCAGAAGATAAAATCCCGCTTGTCAAAAGTTACATGCATCATCTTGTATCACGCCTTTTGAAATCCAAACCTGGGAGGTTCTGGCAACCCGTGAATACTCAAAGGAAGGAAACAGAGCTTCCCTCAAGTCTGACCAACGGTAAAGTGGAAGCTGTTACCATCGTGAATATTCGCAGACTTATTTCGATCACAATTCAGCAAGTTCGCAGCAATGAACAAAACAACAATCAAGACGTAGCAGTTGCATCTCGACCATCTCAAGTCGTCTGTCTTCTATAATTGTCGTGCTGCTTGCCTGCTCTAATAATGCTTTTAGTCAACGTTTTCAATCTCTCCCTGATATGACGGATATCATGCAAACTCGATTGGCCGTTGGCAACACCATCTCAGATAGCAGTGAAACGTGTGGGTGTAAACACATGGGTCTTTTAAGCAACTTTGCATACTTGTAACATTCAAAAATGAATTAGACTACTTTTTGTAAAAGGCCACACAATTTTTCTTGGTTTTTTATAAAAAAAAATAACCCAAAAACCTACAAAATTCTGGTCAAAGGACGAAATATAGGAAATCGTTTAAAGTTTCATAAAAAATACCAAAATATAAAAAAAACGCTGAGAAAAAAATAATTTTAAAAATTAAAATTCATTTTTCTCAAAAATGTTTTGTTTTAAAATTTTCGGAAAAAATATATAGCCCTTACAATTCCCAACAAGTCGTGCATACATCGAAAGATGGGTACTTTTACAGGGAAAAAGTTTTTCTAACAACTTTTTCATGTTTTCTTTGAAAAAACTTACAACTAATTCTAATTTTGTTTAAAGTCAGTAACAATATAGTGTATTCGAGAAAGTTTTAGGTCTTATTAAAATCTGAACTTTCGTGAAAAATGTCAACTTTCTATCTTTTATAGTTTCTGAAATATAAGGCATTTTTGTATGGAGACGTCTGAAAAAATAATGTATTACTCGTAACATTTCTGGGTGCAAATTTTCGCGTTTGACATGTTTTAAATTTCTTATTGACATGTTCTCAATGAAAAAAAGCCTTCTTCTTCTTGGGCTATTTATATAGTTTTTTTAGAATTTAAAAAAATACGCTTTTGAGAAAAATGAATTTTAATTTTTAATAATTTTTTTATAGCCAAATTTGTTTTTATTTTTATTAATTTTTTTTGTAAAAAATTAAGATAAATTGTTTGGCCCTTTTCGAAAAGTAGTCTGATTCTATTTTGAATATTTCAAGCAAGGCGCCTAGAAGTATATACTAAGGTGGGCCAACTTGCTAAAACCACTCTTCAGCCATCTTGGAAGTCTACTGTGGTTTGTTTGTAAACAAAACACAATACGCTATTGCCGAAGCTCGCTCGTGATCAGTCTGTCTCTTTCACGCTACAAGCAAATAATTCCCCTTCTGCTTTCTTCCGTGCTGTTTTCATATACCGCTCCCCTAACCAACTTAGTGACGAAACGGCTTCACCTAGTACCATAGACCCGTCTTGATTTCAAGTATGCACAGTTGCTTAAAAGACTCATGTGTTGACACCAACAACGTTTCACTGCTATCTGAGATGGTGCTGCCAACTCCTAAGACGAGTTGGCATGAAATTCGTCATATCTGGTAACTTCGCAAGGAATCAAACCTAGGAGGAAACGAAACCCACGTTTTTCCGGATTCACAAAAAGGATTGCAAAAAGACTGTATCCAACTATCGACGAACTTTAGCACCAAAACAAATTATTTGGGACCACTACTTCATCAATATAACAGATTTAGCTCGAAATATAACGCTTCAAAGTTGGTGGACTGGGGGTTTCTCAAACAAACAAGAAACAAACAATGTATGCACATATCGTACAATCAAAATGATGGCTGTGATAGGGAATGCATAGGTGATCATCAGCTCATTCACTATCATATATTTCACTATTGAACACATTACCGTACCTTAAACTGTGGTTTCGGAGACGAATGAATGAATGAATGAATTGTAAGATTTGTAGTCTCCGAAAACAAAGTAAATAAAAATGAAAAAGAACTGAGGTTTTGGAGACGAACTCTTCGATCTGTCGAGAAATAAACGAGCTATAAGCGTTCTGAAAAACCAATAGTAAATACAGGGACGGATGACCTTCGGATTAAAGTCCTTTAAAATAAGAACAGAGCAGCAGGAAATACATAGCTCATCATGTTGCTCCTTAGTTATTATTCTATACAATGCAGATGTAACGTCAGTCAATTTTCAACATCAGTTATCAACCAAAGAAAGCAGTTCTTGCTACCGAGAAAATTCGTTAATGCCATCTTGCATACAATGTGTTGTAATTTGAAGCCACTTTTAATTCGGAAACCATGCTTGGGTTTGTGAAAACAGAATGATCAATTCAAAAGACCCCAACCACCAATAAGTTCAAGAACTATCATAAACAAAATAAATCAGTTTATATTATATGTCATATTATGTCACTTTAGAATGCATTGGTATTGTGAAAAACTTTGAATAACTCTTCTTTGAAAGGTTTAATGGCCCTGAAAAGCGCCGTGTTTTACGGTGGCTGGTTTTGCCACCAAATCAGTCTGTATAAACGAACTTTTTTCTTCTTCTACCTGCTGCCGTTTTGCGATTGCGTTTGCCACTCGCTGAAACTAGTTGTTGCCACCGAACCGAATATGCTCTGTTCTGTAGGCGGGTTTTCTTATTGTCGTGAGCAGCTTTGCAAGCCAACTCGAGCACTCCGGCGGCCGAAATTCTATAACCGCTATTAGGTATACTGGTGCTCCGGCACCAATCCGTTGATGCGATGTGATGTGAAACGATGCCATACAACCACACTGATTTACGGTTTGAAAGAGAATGAGATATTTTTCAGCGGATCCGCGCGTTTTGTACTTTAGCGGTACACGCTCACAGGATAGAGACAAATCGGCAGACTCAGTCAAAGGGGCGAGTCCAACGAGACGAACGAATGAGCGTTAAAAGGCAGCGATGGCAAAAAAATACATTCATTACGATTTGTTCGCTCGTTGGATTTACATGCAGGCTAAAAAGGGTTCTTTTCAGGATCACAAAATGATCTTCAATCTAAAGAGTTTATTGTTTTGTTATCACTCGATATCCCCAGCTTGTTCGGCTAAACCTTTCTGTTTAGCGATTGCGTTTGCCACTCGCTAATTGAACATTTGCGATGACAGTGGTACAGTGTCGACTTTCAATGTGGGGTCATAATTTGGACCCCGAACTCTATGTTTACAAAAATGTCCAACTAAATATGTCGCATTACAGGTCCGTCCAATTAGCTAAATGTCGAGATAAGTGTATATTGCTGTACTTTCAATCTAGAAGCAATTTAAGAATTGGTGAAAATCAATAAGCTCAGAACAACTGTCGAATTCACATACTCATCATATTCTGGCAAACAAATTATGAAAAAAATCAATTTGTGTTTTATTATTATTTTGGATATTGTTTTAGAAAGCATTGAACTGTATTTCCTAAACCCTTTTTTGAAAGGTTTAATGGCCCTGATAAGCGCCGTGTTTTATGGAATGGTTCCAATTTAGAAAACTTTGTACACGTGGTTTTGAAAAAAACCATTTCGAACGCCCTCGATGCCGCCTTGTTCTGGAATTGCCACCAAAGCAGATTGTATAAAGAACAAACTTTTTTCTTCTGCTATCAGCTGCCGTTTTGCGATTGCGTTTGCCACTCGCCACTCGCTGCAACTGCCTGTTGTTGTCTTGATGTCCACCGAACCGAATGTGTTCTGTTCTGAATGCGGGTTTTCTTATCGTCGCGAGCAGCTTTACCAGCCAACTCGATCACTTCGGCGGCCGAAACTATATAACGCCGGCTAAGTGGACTGGTGCACTGGTTCTAACGCGCTCAGCCTAGCTACCCTTGCGGGGAACTCCAGACCAACACGGTTCGAGCGGGATTTTGCCTTTTCCTTCACTTTTCCTCCTTTGCCATGTCCAGACATGGCTGCTTGGGTTGGTTTGCTGATGTGTTGTGATGCGAACCGATGTGGTGTACGGTTTGAATGAGAATGATTGTTACGGCAGCGGAGCGGGGATTTTTAAGCTGACTGGCTGGCTCGAGAATTACGCATGTGTGAGACTGCGACCAATGTTTCGTTCTTTTTTTCTTTTTTCTTTCCAATCGTGCTTCATTCTATTTCGTTGCTGCTCTGGTTGCCCGTTTTGGGCGGTACGATTTGAGGAGCACAAAATGGACCAATCAAAAATGGGCACATAGTGCATTTGGACAATGCTTGATATTTCACAATTATTTAATTATTTATCTCAAGAAAAATGAAATGTTATTCGTTATGATAGATGCGTAGATATATTTCCTATCAATTGATGCAAAAAACCTTTGCGATCTATTGAGAAATGCTCGAGTTATAAGCGTTCCAAATCTTGCATTTTTTCCTACTTGTTCAGTGCCTAGATTTCCATTTCACCCTCTATATCTTCCGGTTAGACGTAGTCCTACGTCAAAAACGTCTAGGCAAAAGTAGTTAACATCGAACGAAAATTATCACCGTACTGTTTTGTGGAAACGCAGCAGTTGATGACAACGTTGATGCTATACCCGTACAAATCAAGGATACCAAAAAAGATCTGAGAGAGATTGTCCGAAGGCTGAGCCGCAGCAAGAACGGGATCGGGTTGGATGTCCCGGGTTATTCCTATTTATCAAGGATGTAACAAACCTTTGGTTTTTTCAGTCGAAAATATCTTTCTCATTACTCTCTTTCAAATTGGCATAAGTCACATGTCTCTTTTGAAACGATGCTGCTATGCACGAAAAAACATAATCCTGGTTTGTCTTCCACAAAATTCCACTCAAATAATTTAGCTGCTGGACGTCAGCTTTTTTAGACCACTCAAAAGAATGACGATCTTACAATCGACATTGATCAACGGTTTCCGGAGATGTGGATTGTATCCGTTAGATCCTAAAGCTGTTAATTATCCGATAAAGCATCTTCATCACAAACTGTGTTGCCAATAAATAAACAACATATTACTACTATAAGGGGGGCATCGCTGATTAATGGTCAGTTGCACCTCAATAGGAAGTATCCCGTGTCGGCCGCATATACAGAGCACTGAAGACTGCAACATCCCAAAGGTGCCAAATATTTTCCATCATGGTTTGAATACAGCAACGCTCTAAACCGTATGTTTATCAGTAGTGGAACAAATACCAAGAAAGTAGCACATTTAAGAACATTATACAGTGACTCAAACCCGTAATCGTACTTCTCCATGCAGATCTCATTTTCCTTCTTTTGAAAGACGAAAACAAGCTTTCGGAACATTCTAGATAAAGTTATAGTGTCATATGAGAGTTAAAAGGTTTGCTATCTGTTTTCGGAATAATGGTTTTCATTTCTCTACAAATGGCGAATGTATGAAAATTGACTCAAACTCATATTTATTCGTACGCTGGTTGAAATCTCTACTCGATTTCGAAGGCGTTGGTCAATTTTCGAATTCCATAAATAGTATGGTATCTCTTGTTCATCGCAACTATCTATACCTGTATTTGGCCTTATCTACGAATTTTTTTGGTGTATTCGGAAGGAATATTTATCAATTTTTTCATCAAGTAGTTTTCTAAATCGTTATTTTTAGAAATTTAATGGTTTCCAAATTTCCTACACAGATAACTTCCTCAGTTTTTTAACTTGGATTGATGTCGGAAAATTGTGGAGGAATATCAATAACTTTTGAGCAATTGTAATGTAACCATGTACGAGCTTTATATGTCTTGAGTTCTGGGTCATTGTCTTGGCAAAAGTTGAATCCTCGATTCCATCACATTTTGTTGACACTTTGCTTCATATTTTCCTTCAAGATGTTCCATTAAACATTCTGATCCATTACACCATCGATGAAAACCAAATTGAACAAACAAAAAGTTTGTAATGCGCCTAGGAAGGGCAACTTGAATGCCCGAGCACAGAGATACAAACAGTATCTCAGCAAAAAAAAAATCATTAACTCCAATTTGATTATTCCAAACAGCATGTAACACATCAATGTCACACTAATAAGATGTTATTTCTGTAGAGGTGGAGGCGATTTGGCGTAGTGGTAACATCCACACCTCTCGCGCAGAGATCACGAGTTCAATTCTCACTTCCGACATTTTTCCAAAAATGGAAGTAAAAGTGATGAACCAGCCGAAATGTGTTGAAAGTCACTATAATAGAGAAAAAAAAGAGAATATTCTGTAGATGGGTCTTAATTTGATATTTTTGACTCCGATGGTTATCGTTTCGTATGGAGGAAGCCAACGATGAATTAAACGTAAAAAAAATAAAGCATCGTTTAAACCAAGACGGGTCTATGGTACTAGGTGAGGCCGTTTCGTCACTAAGTTGGTTAGGGGAGCGGTATATGAAAACAGTACGGAAGAAAGCAGAAGGGGAATTATTTCCTTGAAGCGTGAAAGAGACAGACTGATCAGGAGCGAGCTTCGGCACTAGCGTATTGTGTTTTGTTTACAAACAAAACACAGTAGATTTCCAAGATGGCTGAAGAGTGGTTTTAGCAAGTTGGCCCACCTTAGGATATACTTCTACGCGCCTTGGTTTAAACATTATGGTGGTGGAGGGATAGTATGAAGGTGCATGTATGGGCAATTTGGTTTTCATTGATGGTGTATTGGATCAGAATTTTTACTTGAGCATCCTGAAGGAAATATGAAGAAAAGTGTCAACAAAATGGGATGGAATGGAGGATGCAAATTTTGCCAAGCCAATGACCCAGAGCTCAAGACATATAAAGTTCGCACATGGTTACATTACAATTACTCAAAAGTTATTCATATTCTTCCACAATCTTCCGACATCAATTCCAGGAAAAAAAAACTGAGGAAGTTATCGGTGTTGGAAATTTAGAAACCAAGAAATTTCTAAAAATAACGATTTAAAAAACCACTTGATGAAAAAATTGATAAATATTCCTTCCGAATACACCAAAAAACTCGTAGATAAGGCCAAAGGCAGCTAAAGATAGTTGCAATGAACAAGGGATGCCATACTAATGATGGAATTCGGAAATTGTCCACCGCCTTCGAAATCGAGTGGAGATTTCAACCAGCGTACGAATATGAGTTTGAGTCAATTTTCATACGTTAGCACATACCGTTCTGAATCATATTTCGGACATTGTTTGAGTCACTGTATACGCGCAAGCTGTAATTTTTAGAGTACAGAAACGTTCAATATTGCCTTAGCTGAGCTGATATAGGTACTTCACGGTACTTCAAATATCTCCTAGGTGAAACCCTATTAATTTACCTGTGATAACTTATATTGCAACACTGATAGTTTTCACTTTCAATTAATGTTTTGATTTGATTTTTGTTTGGAACTTGTAAATGGTACACGTATTATATATTCACAAAATGTTTAAATTATTTAGTTAAACTGGAATAACATGATGCCAAACGCAACAGATGATATTCAAAAACAAAAACAAACATACGTCATCAGCGGTAATCCCGACTAAAAAGTGCCACGGTGAAATATTTAAACTTCATTGAGAGGATATAAAATTTGATGTAATTTTAAATTTCTCTTTCACAGCTTATCAACTACGACATTAATACTCCAAAATATAAACAGACCGGATTTTGCAGTAATCTATTCTATGAATAACGTTTTAAGACGCACATCAGTCCAGATAACAAATTATAAATATTCAATCGGCTAACATAGCTAACGTCGAAACAGCAGGCAACACTGATTCACCTGCTCGAGCGACGTTGATAGCGGCATTTCAGACTGCGCGCATATTTCATATGCCGCACATCAAAGAATCCCACCGCCGTGATGCGAATGAAGGGAGATGAGGGAATGATCATTTCCATGTGTTATTAAATTTGCACCGCACTCATACACATTGGGAAGCCGCCGTCGGAGTGCATTCGCGGAGAAAAAGGCTTTTGCCTCGGTAAATCTGAGTGGAAAAGTGTACAAGTGATATCAAACGACCAGCGTCGTCATGTCAGGAACTATTTTGGAGAATCTGAGCGGCAGGAAACTTTGTATCCTAGTTTCTGTCTTGCTGTTTTTGCAGTTCCTTTGCTTTCTGCTAGGTGGTCTCATAGGTATGTAAATAATGCTTCTCCGAGTAGGTTTCTTTGCGGTGCAAAGGTAGTTCAACTGGTTCGAATCCGGAAAATGTGTGCAATGGAAAATGGCGTCTCGGCGCTTGTCCTTTGTTTATCTTATGATTATGTAGTGTTGCTTTCCAAGTATGGGTGTGTCCTATTTGTATTAACACAGAAACGTCTCCTTTTTCTTACATATCACTGACAACTGTTCCAGCTCCTGTTCCATCCAGCGTCCAGACGATTCTAGGTACAATCTGCAAGGATGTGCCAGGATCACACAATGACACAAAATTATGGCTCTACTCACGTGGTGAAGATCACTGTCAAAGTTTGGACCATCTGGACATCGAGAACCACGATTTGAAAATGGCCAATCAAATTGTGTTCGTCTTCCAAATGCCTCTTCCACGGGAAGGACGACAGCTGGACTACTCTCGCTGGCAGCAGAATCTCATTGGTGTTATACAGACGGATATTGCCTATGATAAAAACATTTTACTGAAGCCGCACACCAAAATGACGATCGATGCTCGTTTAGCATACCGAAACAAGGGCGATGCCGATCAAGATTGGAAATATCTGGCCTCCTCTCTGGAAAAGCGTGATCTGGACTGCTCGGCTGACAACGCAACGGACGAATATTTATACAATTGCAACTCTATTCCACTGTTCGAACTGGGTTCTTTACATCACGATTACTATCTGTTGAACATCCGGCTGCCGGTGGACAGCGATTTGAAAATGAATTTAGACATTGGTCACATACATGATCTGCATTTGTCTGTTATCTATCAGAACGGGGGATTCACGAAAGTTTGGGTATCCCTCAAAACTGTCTTCCTTCCATTCATTATTATGATAATGGCTTGGTTCTGGCAACGAGTGCATTTGCTACAGCGCAAACCGGCTCTTCTGGAGCGTATGCTTCTGGCACTTGGATGCGCATTAACATTCCTCAATCTTCCACTGGAATATCTTACGCTGGTTTTTGATATGCCCTTCATGCTGCTTCTGAGTGATATTCGGCAGGGAATGTTTTATGCGTGTTTACTTTCATTCTGGCTCGTTTTTGCTGGAGAACATATGCTGATTCAGGAAACCGGTGAAAAATCCACCCTCAAATCGTACTGGAAACATTTAAGCGCCGTGGCTGTCGGATGTGTTTCCCTTTTCCTGTTCGATATGTGCGAACGTGGAGTACAACTGCGTAACCCATTCTATACGATTTGGGTGTCACGCATCGGATCACACATTGCTGTAAACGGAACAATAATTACTTCTCGTTTATGTTGAGTTTATGCTAATTATTAATTTTTTTCAGCTTGGCTTCATAATTCTTGCGGGCTGCTCAGCGGGACTGTATTTCCTCTTCCTCTGCTACATGGTTTGGAAAGTGTTTTGCAACATCAACTTGAAACGAACATCACTCCCGTCAATGTCTTCGGCTCGTCGTCTACATTACGAAGGGATAATTTATCGTTTTCAGTTTCTAATGCTGGCTACTCTCCTCTGCGCTGCCCTCACTGTAATAGGGTTCATCATCGGGCAAGTTTCAGAAGGTCGGTGGAAGTGGGATGAAAATATTGACCTAGAATATACGTCCGCTTTCTTTACCGGTGTGTACGGAATGTGGAACATCTACATATTCGCACTTATCGTATTGTACGCACCGAGTCATAAGAAATGGCCCACCAATGAGACCACCGGTAAGTCGCTATCATAGTTCATCGTTTCGTATCCAAATTCAAATGTCCGTGTTTCATTTCAGAGCACATCATCAGCGAAGAAATTGAATTCAGCAATCTGCCTTCCGATTCTAATCCAAGTGAAATTTCCTCGTTGACGCAATTCGCCCGTAAGGCGGCTTTCGATTAAGGAAATGTCCAATCTATCAAAATCAGCATCAATTTTTGTGAGTAAATATAACATGAACAACATGCGAAGTTTTGCGTAAGATATAGTGCGTAGTACAGTGCAAATTGTTACTACGTAAACAGTTCAGTATTATTCAGTGTCATTCAATATCTCATTACTCGCGTTTACCACATTTTAGACTGTAGCGGACTGTCTTTATATTACTAGCAAATAGAAACAATAACATCTTGAATCAATGCAATAAAAGCGATATTTATGCTCTCTAAATTAGTGCCTATTACTTAGTTTGAATTGATTTGAGTTTTGGAAGGTCGAACGAGCTAGAGATTCACAATTAGTAGGCAAGACTAATACAGGGAAACTTCGATATAACGTACATTTTATTTACAAAATTGTACGTTGTATCGAAGCATAAGAAAAGAACTCAGTAACATAGTTTATATTACTTTTTTGTGTTGCTGTTTGGGCAAGATAAGTAAAAAATAATGAAAAATCTCATCTCTCATGATCATACTGTTGATTAAAACTTGAATCTGGAATCATGAAACCAATTGTCTCGGGATTGGTTAAAGGTACAAAAAATATAGTAGGTTGTTTCCAACAGACGACCGCATTGTTGACGTAGAACTACGCTGTAATTCAATTGAAGTCGCTTGATTATAACTTCGGATATTCTTTTATAATGCTACGAAATTTTAGAAACAACTGTTTTCCTACTGTGTTTAGTAGGATGGTTTGGTCGCCCTGATTTTTTTTTATTGTGCAGTCAGTTGACGATAATTGATGTTTCATTCTTGTGCTCGCAGAACAATAAACTAGCTGATCATATCAATGCATTGAAAATATTTTACCTCGAACGCTATTCCGGTGGCCTTTTTCGCAATTGACATACACTCGACTACATTCGATTATATACTTGTTGCACCAGCACCATTATTCCACATCTCATAACTATATCAATATATCTTTGGCACCGCATGGAAACAACAACAATGGCAATACTTGCAAGTATCAAATATCATGATCTATGTTATTTAGTATTGCCACAGTGGAAAAGAAACGCTTCTGTTAATATTACTGGCCTCGAATAAAGATGAACTACTTTCTCATGCTCGAGATAAGCGCAGCTGTCATCCTTAGTGGAGAAAGTTTTGCTACTCGCAAGCGCAACCAAATCGCATTCAAAATTCCAGAACGATATTTACTTTCTTGGCGACTAAATAAACGAAATAACCTTTTTCAGTAAATCTCAATAAACTCAAAAAGAGTAGCATTGCCTTATTATGATCCAGATTAGAGCAAATGCAATCCTAGTTGAAGGCAGTTTTGCAACTGACACGCGAACCCAAATCTATATATATAAATCTAAACTAAAATCGTTATTAAAAATAGGTGATGGCACTGAAAATTGAAGGTTACATGCATTTTTATAACTAATTTAGGAAGAAAAAATACAAAAAATATTTTTAGAAAAATCCTTTTTTTCTGCATAGGGCCACACTATTCATAATTAAACATACGGTAATCGGTATCCTAGCGGTATCATATATAGTTTACGACCTATTCTCATCCCTACCAAGTTTTTTGAGCATAATTTCATAAAAATCGGTCGAGCCGTTTCGAAGGAGTTCGACCACGAACATCGTGACACGAGATTTATATATATATATATATATATATATATATATATATATATATATATATATATATATATATATATATATATATATATATATATATATATATATATTAGATAGATATATATATATATATATATATATATATATATATATATATATATATATATATATATATATATATATATATATATATATATATATATATATATATATATATATTAGATACATATATATATATATATATATATATATATATATATATATATATATATATATATATATATATATATAAATCTCGTGTCACGATGTTCGTGGTCGAACTCCTTCGAAACGGCTCGACCGATTTTTATGAAATTATGCTCAAAAAACTTGGTAGGGATGAGAATAGGTCGTAAACTATATATGATACCGCTAGGATACCGATTACCGTATGTTTAATTATGAATAGGGTGGCCCTATGCAGAAAAAAAGGATTTTTCTGAAAATATTTTTTGTATTTTTTCTTCCTAAATTAGTTATAAAAATGCATGTAACCTTCAATTTTCAGTGCCATCACCTATTTTTAATAACGATTTTAGTATTTTGGTATAAACTATGTCCAAATAATTGACCCGTAGTTTTCCAAACAGAACAAATATATATTTACGTTGTTCAATGACAGATGGCTACGTCCGCTTCATCGAACTATCATCCACACATGCTCCAATAACATAAGTTCGACTAAAACCAGGTGCATCGTCCGCGAACTGGAAGCCTTTTTGAATGAGCACAATCAATTATTTAAATTCTACATGTATGATAATTCTCGGATTCCAAGGTGACAACCAATCATCAAATCTGATAAAACAACTGGAGAACATGTGTGTAGATGTGCATGTTGTTGAATACTTTGCTGAAATCCTGGTAGAAGACTGCACAGCGACTCGAGTAATCGTGATTCGAAGAAGAAACAATAATCTGGAGTTCGTCGTTGGCGTATATAAACGGGCTGTGCAAATATAGCAACCTTGAAACGCAATTTGATATAGATATCATTGTTTCGTGTTTCGTGTTCCGTGCGAAAGAAAGGAAGAGAAATTCCGGGTAAAATAAACACGCTTTTAAAACAACAATTATAATGAAAATATAACCTACCGAAAAAACGAAAATATGCTCTAATATGAGTTTTATATAACAGAATAACACATGCTCTGCAAATGAGGAAAAAACTTGAACGAGAATTGTCTCTGATAATGATTTCATATTATGAATAAAGTTTTTGCAGAAATGCAAGGAGATTTATAGAAAAATAGTTAAGTTAGCGTCAGGACTATGTCTCTATAGTATGTAAACAACATCGAGTAATAATTTCCATTCAATTTTTAACAATTTAAAATTATTTTCGAGTCTGCTAATGATTGAATATGAGTGACTGTACGATACTGTTACCACAAACATGATTCAGTGTCCGATGTTGATCTAAAACTTTAATCGCATTGATGAAAAATGTACAAAACGTTTTCCCAAAGATTTCACCAAGAAAACGAACACAAGTGATTTGTGGACTTCCATACAAATGAAACACAAATTTCTGCATTACTCGAGAATTAATCAAGCAAATGAAACCAAATTAGGCATATTGAGGTTTTAGGGTGCAATGAATGTTTCTATGGTAGTTAGACTCTCCACCCCCCTCCCTAAGGGGCAAGTAAATGGAGCCAAATTTGTCATGCGTATGTTTTAGTTGCGATGTTGGTTGCAATGCCAGAGACATCAGCGAGTAAGTAATTTGGTCCACAGCTGAATCCGAAACGAAGACATGTGATGACGCAAAACTAGGAAGAACAAGTGATGTGCAATGCTCCGATTACAGAACGAGACTGAAAATTATCCTTCCTCCCTCCCCTGTTAATTTAAAGAGACTTTAAACTTCTTCAGTTCATTCGTCTTCAGCCTTCAAAAATGCGAGAACTTCTGTTGAATTACTCCTCATTCACGCCTTGAGAAAGGCATTCGATCCCTCAGCGAGGCTTGTCCAGCAAACAATGTTCACGAGTCGAGTGTCCCACGAAGAATGGAAAGCTAGCCTCAGCGAGATCCGATTTTTATACCCTAGAATAGATAAGTTGCTCGTTATTGACGTCACGGGTAGGAAATCTCACAAAATTAGCAGAACAAATTTATGGGACAATGAAAATACTAGTTTTCGTCAATTTAAACCATTTACACACCAGGAGATTGTAATGCATAGCACATCGAACAAATCTAAGGGCATTTCCAATTCGTTTGGTATGTAAGTCGCCAAAAACCGTTCGCGGCAAAAATGGTTATTAACGTTAACTTTATTTCATAAAAACGTGACATGTTTTCTGATTTGGCACCCTTAATAAAAGACGTAGTTCTACGTCAAAAGTTTTCATATCGAAATATACATAATTTATTGTTCTATCAGAAAAAATACTTCAAAAGATATTCCATTACATTTTTTATGAGTTTTCTACTTCTTCTTTTTTGGCTTTAAAAGGGTTTAAACTGATGAATTTTCGTACTTTTCTTCGGATACTTCATGTCTGTAGCAACCCGAGTCACTTTCGCATAAAATTTCGCAATTCCGATTCACAATTGCCTAATGTTTTTCGATTTGATTATTTTATAGTTTTTCGAATTGACGACAATTGGGAGGATTGAGGTCCCATTGTTACGGGTGATCACTGAGTGTTTGCGTTAATGATCTCAATACCTTCAACCTCAGCTTCCGATCGTATGTTCCACTAAGATCCGTCCACTGATCCATTAGAACAACACTTGCACATTCACGAAAGCGTTTTAGTACATCATATACTGTCGATTTAGTCACCTACAGCGATTTGGTGATTTGAGTACCCGACAAAACGGATCAACGTGTAATTTTCATCGTCGAAAGACACAGGGTTTCCTAATCATTTGCTGTCAAGATGTTTGAGATACGCCTACTACGGTCACTGGTATAAAATGAACTGGGATTCCAGAATTAAACCTTAAAGATAAATTGATAAAATGACCGCTTGTACCTTTATTCTCCAGCACAATCGTTCAAGCCATATTGCAGAGCATGTAATGTAAAAATACAAATTTCATATGGAAGTCCTGATTATGGGCTATGGTTTCAGATATGAGACTATAATCAGCTTTTTTAGAATGCACCTGTGCATTGTGTATAGATTGTTTTTATGGGGTCTCCAATGCTCTAATTAAAATTCGGGACCCTCTGCTTAGACCACCAAGTGAGCTTTGTTGAACCTGTGAAATTGACATGAAACTCTCAGTACCTATACCGAAAATATTTTTTACGCATTGAAAATGTATACGTTATATCGAGTGACGTTATTTCGATGATGATGATGATGTTGAATTTAAGAGGCTTTAAACTTTTAAGTTCATTCGCCTCTAATTATGTCCAGGGTACGTTATTTTTTTATATCAGGGTCATTGAAAATTCACTGTCCCGGGGCTTTTTCTGATTTTACTCCCTAATGGCTTCTCGCATAAACGTTCACAGTTACGCTAGATCCAAGTATTAGGTTGGAGAAAAAGAAATCCATCATTTTTGTGTGAAATTCAAAAGTTTATCTGTCAAAAGATGTCGGACAAACAGAGTACGACATCTTGTACAACATTTTTTAGACCAAGCGCAAAATATTTGCAAACCAAAGGACCATCTCTGAGTAACGTTGTAATCAGACTCAATGTACTGGTAATTTTTAATAAAAATTTATTAACTTTATTAAAATCTAACGACCAAAAATTTTCTATTGATCCTCATAAGGTAAGCAAAAAAAATTTGTGCTCCCGTGGCCGAGTGGTTAGCGTCAAACCTAGCATGCCGGGGGTTCGGGTTCGATTCCCGTTCTGGTCGGGGAAATTTTTCTTCAAAGAAATTTCCTCTGACTTGCACTGTGGTCACGCGTATTCTAGAGCTTGCCACTCAGAATGCATTCAAGGCATGTTATTTGGCATAGAAATCTCAACTAAGTTAAGTACTAATGAAAATGACGCAAGTAATATTACGTTGAGACGGCGGAGTTCCTCTAGGAACGTTAGTGCCATATAAGAAGAAGAAGAAGGTAAGCAAAACAGGTGGAAAACCTTCCGGACCCGGGCCAACGATGAAGGAGGGAATGTTGGTTGGCAGGTTATTGCCTTATAGAGACTTTAAACTTTTTTCAGTTCACTTATTTCTAACGGGCGTTCAATAAAAAATGAGAACGATTTCAATACATTTCTGTAAAGAGCGTAAATTTTATTCTTACCGAGAGAATTGCTCTCTGGGCTCCCTAGAAACGGGTTGCTCGTTTTTTTCTCGCTCGGGTGCCATCAGCTCGATCAAAGATGGCGTTGAAACAACAAGCACTCCGGGAACACGTTGTACGGGTCTGCCGATGAGCACAGTTTACCGATTTACCTGGCATCCCGGAACGTCGAGCGAAAGACCGGTATTAACCGTCCGGCGAAGATCACGACGAAAAAGGAAAAAACAAATCTCTTTAAAAGCTATTCAACAACAAGGACGGTATGAGTTTGCGTGACGCCGGCAGAAAATTTCGCTGCTCCCATTCCTACATCCACAGAACCCTAAAGCAGGAGAGCATCGTTTGTCGGAAGAAGATTAGGTCCCCAGAGTACACGAACGAGCATATAGCGACCGTGAAATCTCAGTGCCGGTGGATGACGAAAAATTATCGCGGGACGTCGTTCGTGCTGGACGACGAGAGTTATTTTCCGCTGTCAAAGTCTCACATTCCCGGCAATGACCGGTACTATACAGTGCCAAGGCGTCCATGCCACGGATGAAGTACAAAAACAAGCATAAGTTTGAGAAAAAAGTTACGCTGTAAATTGCAATCTCCGACAAAGGGATTTCAAAGCCCTGGTTTAACAAGCCGAGCGGACCTACCATCAACCAGACGGTGTATCGGGAGGAGTGCCTGAAGAAGATTCCGGTTCCGTTCTTAGAGGAGCATCTGATAGGAAATAAGTCTTCTAGCCGGGCAAGGCGTCTTCTTATTACGCCAAGAAGACGTTAGCGTACCTCGAGGAAAAACAGATACCGTACGTACCCAAGGAACGGAACCCGACCAACTTGCTTCTTTAGGCTTCCTCAGTGCCCTGGTTTATAAGAATAATTGGCAGGCCAAGAACACCAAGCAGCTGACCACTGACCATCAATTCATGCCAAGTCCTGATCTAGCTGGACCAGCCACCTCGCATGCTGAACTCCTCATTTCCTTGTCCCCACTGGATTCGATACGAACATCATGTAACCATGTGTCGTTCGCGCTTGACATTCGAATCGTCCATGCTTCGTGCCCGTAGAGAACTAGGCGATTCCCTGCCGGGACTATTTTACGGTACGGGTTCTGACCAGTTATCGACATTCGCGTTTCAACTGATCCGGCATGTTAAACGTTAAATAAAATCGAAGGGAATTTCAATTAATTTTGACGTAGGACTACGTCTTTCATTTCTATACCGGGGTGTAAAATCAAAGTTTCGAAAACGAAAGCGTTACGCCGGAGACCGAGATTTTGAGTGTTAATAGCTCCTAAACAACTGAACGAAATGGTATGATAAACACTTCATTCGAAAGATAAAAGGTCTACGCGTTCTATACTTGTTACTTTCTGATCCAAAAACTTGTTTCAATAGTCTTAAATTTGCTTTCAAAACAGGCTATTGAAATCACCAATCGGTATATAAGCGAGCGCCGCTCGGAAATCCACTCAGTTCTAATTGAACAGCGATTGGAGCATGTTGTCGATGTTGTGGTGAAGCTCTTCATTTATCATGAAAGCGCGGATGAACGGTGTCACCAAGAGCCTGTTTGTGCACCTTAGGCCAGAAGGGAATCCATCAGGAGGAGAGTGATGCCACAAACGGTTCCCCGGGAAGATCTCGAAGTAGCCGCTACACACACACATACACGCGCGGAATTCTTTCCGTTTGGATGCCATTCAGCATCGAGAAAGATCCGGAAAATAATCTGCCAGTTCCTCTGGGAAATTTAAAAATACATTCATGTGAAAGAGTTTATTTGAATGTTTTCTATCCATGTAACACTGTGACCAAATATGTTTCAATCAAGTGCTATTAACAGGTGGTGATCGAGTTGGCATTAACCACTGGTGGGCTTCCAGTATCGAGGAAAATGTGGAAATATCTAATCGTTACTGAAAATAATCTGCCAGTTCCTTTGGGAATTTTCAAAATATATTCATGTGAAAGAGTTTAATTGAATGTTTTCTATCCATGTAACACTGTGACCAAATACATTTGGTGTTGGGATTTTTCAATCAATCGCAATTAACAGGATAGCTTCTGAAGATTATTCTTCCCCATCAGTAGGATATTTCCGTATCCAATATTGGATGCAGAAAACCTTGTGCCTCCAACGTAACGCTCTCGTTTTCGAAGTTCTCCAAATATTCATTCATTCAGAATGAATTCAGATTCAACTTCAAACAAATGATCTCTAAATCAACGATAGTCCTACGTCACCCTTGCGGTTATACCATAGATATAACCCACTTCCTGTTTTTTGATTCGCGTTGTTCATGTAATTGGATAAACAAAAGGATTTCAATGGAATTTTCGTATTGAGTGCGACAACAGAAATATAATTTGAGAAAATTATTTTTCTGTAGTTTAATTAATGTTTTAGCATACGAAAATAATGTCAATTTTCATAACATTTCAAATTACACTCGAATCTTCCAAATCTTCCATTTAAATATGGCGTCGATTGTTTACGAAATTCTGCTTTTTAACTGGTCCAAGGATCAGTTAACGTTCGCCCATTTAAACAAAGACCTGTGAGAGATGCACGGGAGAGCTCGGAATGGGGAATAATTATTACACGCCAATTAATTCACTAACTTCAAACACGTTTATTTTCGACTCCAGCGATACATCTATCACACCTTGTCTCTAGCGAAGCTTCTTCAATTCTGTCCGTTTTTCCTCACATCTACACTCTTGTCTGTTATGTATTATCTCCTCTCTCAACTTTCCTAAACCAGGGATGCGTCATCTGATGTGTAAAGGACAAGACATTAATTGTTTTTAGTCGAGGGGTAATACATATATCAAGACCCTACAGACAAGTCAGTGAACGATTACTGTAGTAGGCATGATTCTTTTGATTCTGTAGAAATTTCACAACTGTTGTTATTGTCGGTTGTTATCGAGGGCCATCTAGCAAGTCCTTGTCGATTACAGCGTTACTACATAGACGGATTCCCCTCCTAGTAGCATACATTTAGTCCTACACACATTAATTCAATGCTCAGATTGGTGAAGAAGAGGAGTTCCTATCGATAATTGGTATGTGCAGCGCACACCAGTTAACAAATGAAAACGGCCTGAGGCTCATTTCGATTTCGTCACCTCTAAGAACATGGCCGTCCGTAATACCTTCTTTCAGTACAAATCTCCATACAAAAACGTCGCCTGCGTATGACGGATCTCTATAGCAGCAAGTTCGAAAAAGAATCTGAAACTATTGAGAACCAGGGCAGAGAATCCAAAGCCCCGTGTTGTCCGTGATTGACCTGAGCCAGCGAAATTATACAAAGAACACACTGAATGACGCTTGGGAGTAGCAAATCATCCTCATTGTGCAAGTTTTGGGCATTCGAGCATTAAATGTCAATAACGAAGTCGGCCACGTCCTTACAGTCACCAGGAAAGAGGAGGAATGTTAGTATGATATTCGCCGCCCGAAAAGATAGTTGTTAGTGGAGAGAGGTAAGAAGCAGGATTCACTGAGGTAGGTCGATTTCAAATCTGAAAGCAAAAATGTGGGATGTAACATTTTATAGCACAAATCACGATTTCGTTGGTGTTAAATCAGAGGGGACTAAGTCGCAAAATTGAAAATTTCGAGTTATTGATTGCATTAGGTTAAGCTCTGTGTAAGCTACATACCACATTTATCAGATTTGGAAAATGCAACAGGAATAACGTATCGAAATTGTTTTGAATGTTTTGAATTAACCAATCTTGACGTAATTTTTACTTCTAATTTAAGTTGGGAATCGCATAGGTTGGTAAAATATTCGGTGTGCTTAATCAGTTGAATTTAGTTACCAAATATTTGGACGTTAAATTCAAACTCAAGCTTTTTAAAGCGCTAGTTTTTGCCACTCAACAATCAATGAAAAGATTAAAAGTAGCTTCGAACTGTTGCATAAGGTATGTTTTCAATATTCCTAGAATGGGAAGGGTTTCGCTTTTGCAAAAACAATTATTGGGATGTTCATAATTGTATAAGTACCGAGTATGTTCTACCTTGTTTCGTTTGATAACGACTTCTTCTTCTTCAATGGCACTAACGTTCCTAGAGGAACTTCGCCGTCTCAACGTAGTATTACTTGCGTCATTTTTATTAGTACTTAGTTGATATTTCTATGCCAAATAACATGCCTTGAATGCATTCTGAGTGGCAAGCTCTAGAATACGCGTGATCACAGTGCAAGTCGGAGGAAATTTCTTTGACGAAAAATTCCCCCGACCAGAACGGGAATCGAACCCGAACACCCGGCATGTTAGTTATGACGCTAACCACTCGGCCACGGGAGCACCTTTGTTACGGACAGATGTTGTTTATGCGTAAAAGCAATAAAGTAGGAAATTCCGTAATAATAAGAGTAGATCATAGGTAAGGTCATATATATATTATTGTTAGCTTAGGAAAGCGATGTAAGCGCTGCAAAAAGAATAGGCTATAAAAAGCAAGACAAAAATATACGTTTTTAAAAACAAGACCTCCAAGCGAGGTATAGAAATGTTTAGAAAGGACCAATGTAAGGCAATTAAAAGATGTAAGAGCTCAAGTGTTTTGTTAGGCTAGAAAACGCTTGTAGTTCGAAATTATTGCCGGTCATAAATTCAGAATGGACGAATATTTAGATAGCGTCCGGTAAACAATTTAATGCATGCATCATTTAGGATGCATTTTTATTACCCTTTTCCATCCCTAGCTGCGCTCAGCCAGATACACCAGCAGGGTGTAATCAAATAAAGGGATGTTATTTTAGAGCGAAGGATGGAAAGGGGAAATCCAAGAATAAGATAGGCGCACCGACGAGGTGCTATAAACTTAAGGTATTTTCTTAGGGTAGTGCAGCCGTCTCAGACTGCACGTTACCATACGCTAGAAGAAGAATTCTTAGTTTAAGGAACCATGTATATATTGTGAAACTTTTGAATAAATTTTTTAGTATTGTAACAGAACTCACGCGAAAGCGTTAAAATTTTTCTTTCAATAGAGAAATTTTTCATGGTGGCTCCAGAGAGGAGCAAGTTTTTCCTTTTATTTAAGTACAAAATGTGTTAATTTGCGAACTCTTCTCGGCAGTGGATGCCAGAGGTGATGTTCGTGAAATCTTCTCAGCAGTGAATGCGAGAAGTGTGAATTTGTGAATTCTCAAAGGCAGTGGATGCCTAAAAAGTGCATTTCTTTCGTGAATTTTATCAAAAGGCAGTGGATGCCTAAAAAGTGTATTCGTTTCGCGAATTTTCCTAAGGCAGTGGATGCCTAAAGAGTTTATTATTTTCGCGAATTTTCCTAAGGCAGTGGATGCCTAAAGAGTGTATTATTTTCGCGAACTTTCCTAAGGCAGTGGATGCCTAAAGAGTTTATTATTTTCGCGAATTTTCCTAAGGCAGTGGATGCCTAAAGAGTGTATTATTTTCGCGAACTTTCCTAAGGCAGTGGATGCCTAAAGAGTGTATTATTTTCGCGAACTTTCCTAAGGCAGTGGATGCCTAAAGAGTGTATTATTTTCGCGAACTTTCCTAAGGCAGTGGATGCCTAAAGAGTGTATTATTTTCGCGAACTTTCCTAAGGCAGTGGATGCCTAAAGAGTGTATTATTTTCGCGAACTTTCCTAAGGCAGTGGATGCCTAAAGAGTGTATTATTTTCGCGAACTTTCCTAAGGCAGTGGATGCCTAAAGAGTGTATTCTTTTCGCGAACTTTCCTAAGGCAGTGGATGCCTAAAGAGTGTATTCGTTTCGCGAACTTTACTAAAGCAGTGGATGCTATATACACACATAAATATATGTTAATTCAAGTACCAGAAGGCAGTTATTATAAATATGACCAACTGCCGCAGCAGCACGTGGTCGTGGAGTTAGAAGCAAGAGGTAGCAGCAGTATCCTCGGCACAATCGGAGAGACCATCGCTAGAGATACCAGGAACTGTCAACCAGCGGAACCAGAAGCAAGCGGTGGCATTAGATGCAGCAGCACCAGCATTGGCACTATCAGAAGTGACAAGAACAATCCGAGCCAGAAGGTTTGGACCACTCAAGAACCAGTCGGCACCAGCAGCAGCAGTAGTATCCCAGCACCAGATGAGTTAATCGAAAAACAGGTATAGAATTAATCTATATTAAGAATTATAGGGGTTGCGATAGCAACCATGGGAGTTTTTAAAATAGGGGCCAAGAGAGCAAAGAAATGATAAAGGAATAAATTCGTACGGTCAAGTGAGCCAACATTAAAATATAAACAATAAAATTAGTAGGAATATGGAAAACACATACAAGATGATTACCACTAAATACTTCACACGTAATGTGAAGGGTCACTGTCACCTATGTCACGAGTCTGATGAGGAACAGATGATTTATTGTTGCGAGTGTGAGCGATGGTTCCACTTGAGTTGCACTAATCTAAAGCAAGCCCCTCTAACGGGTGATCGGTGGATCTGTGTCAAATGCACAGATCTAGAATATAATTATTCGAAGAAAGTGCGAATAAGTGACTTAATAGGAATACTCGCTACTAGCATATATCCTAGTGGGTGGGGAAATTATTATAAGGAGGATATGCCAACCAAGCCGCCTCCATTTAGGGTAATTAGTGAATTGCATAGGCGAGTAAATGGCAATTCTGAATCTGAGTTTAGAAACTCAGAGGAATGCCATCAATTAAAAATGCCTCCTCCTTGGAATCCTGATCTAGTTGATTGCAGGAGGAAAGGTAATGATTCAGATGACAAAGTATTTGAATCATCTAAAGTAACCAGATTAATTGCACCTCCTCCGTGGAACCCTAAGTTGGCTAGGTATATGAGGAGGAAAAATGACAATTCATCTGAGTCAGAAGATTCAGATGATGAAGACAAACTTGAAGTGATACAAGTTGAAATGAATGAAAACCTAGGAGATGTTAGTCCTCAGAGCGGTGAAGATGGCTGCTCATTCCCAGTGAGGAAAGAGCCATTTAAAACCATATCAGTCGCAAAACGCGAATCTGATTATGAGAATAGTTTGCCCGCAATAGGCAAAACGGGTATCATCACAGATGTATGGGCTGTGATAGAAGAAAATACGAAAACCTCCACAGAAAGAGGAATTATGGCGGAAAAGAAAAAACCATGCGTGATGCATGAAGTCAGGGCGGATGAGATATCTGCAAATAAAGAAATAGCGGATTCCAATAATGGAAACGCTAAAAATTTTAAGATAGAAAAACTATCTATCAACCTTCAAGATCCAGAATGGGAAAGGCCAGCTACTGGATTAATTAAGAATTCTGTTGCAACACTGATTGTTGAACAGAAAATAAAATACCCAACTGAAAAACGGTTTGAAGAAATAGAACCACCTGTAGCAGTAGAGGAAGTAGTCCTCAGAAATAGAACAAAAATATTAGCAAAATTTTATTTGAAGACGAAAGCCTGGCGTGAAGGTTTTAAAAAATTCCTTAGAAGTGCAAAGTTCATCCCAAAAATTGGGAGCCAATGTAAAACCAAAAGTGTTATCATCAAGATGGATGATTCATCACAAGATGCTAACATACAATTTGAAAACTCAACAAATATAGAGATTTGTGTTATTGAGCCTCCGAGGAAGGTAGCGCCAGAAATAACACCAAAGGAATTGTTTATAAATGAATCTTCATTTCTTCCAAGGAGAAATAATTCCCACAATAGAAAATCATATTCAGTCGATAATTATAGTATTGGAAATCTCGATAAATACTGTACCCCAGATTACCAGTATCCTCGACGTCGTATCAAAAACGACTTCCACTCTGTAACCGCGAGTTACACTATTGTACCATCATTAACGAAATATGATGAATATTCTATTTTGCAAAATTTGTGACATGTTGACAATATTTAGTCATAGGGCAACACATATAAAATAATGCGATCGTTATAGTTAAAAGCCATAGATTCGTATAAAATAGGACTACTTATAATTAAAAAATTATGGCTCTGAATAACTTTCAAATCTTTAGAAGACTGTTTCCTAAGTATTAGGGGCGTCTATTTACCTGTATGACAACGAGAGCAATACATCTTGAGTTAGCGCAAGATATGAGTTCGGATTCTTTCATTATATGTTTCCGCAATTTGCAAAATTATGGCCCAGATAGGGAAATTATTACCGTAGATCAAAACTATAAACTCTCTAATATAGAGGTTGGAAAGTTTGTTTTTCAACGTTTGTAATATGTTGATATTCTTTATATCTATATAAAGTATAGAAAATCTTAAGCTTGATAAAATATAAAGACGAAAATCTTAAAATGGAAATTTAACAAAACTGTTAACTGAATTAATTAGAAAATATTTTTAGGCAAATGATTTGCTTGAAGTTCAGCAAGTGAGCTGCTGAAAGACTTTAATACAATTTAAGATACAATTGTTTCGTTATAAAATGGACCCAATAAAATGATAACTTGTAAGGTCCAAAATATCAATTAGAGCAAAAAAGAAGAGACTGTCTGGTCAAGCGTCAAGCATTTGGAATGCTCAAAACATTACTCTGATGGGTTAAAAGTATAGCAAGTATTCTGCTGAAAAATATACATTGACCACTAAAGAAAAAATTATGGCGCAGCAAGTGATATGCTGAAGCCAGTTTCTATACGAATGATTGGCTCAAAGCTCAGTAAGTGAATTGCTGAAAGGAGCGATATCAACTGTAAATTAGTTGATGGTAGAAAAAATTAAAAATACAGCTATGAAGAATTTGGAAGACTGATTTGTTAGCAAGTGGATTGCTTAACCTTCAGCAAGTGATTTGCTGAAGGGGTCAAAACCAAAAGTTTCTTTTTTAAGCAAGTGAATTGCTTAAAACTCAGCAAGTGGATTGCTGAGAGTAACAACATCACCAGTAAGTCGGTTGATGAAATACAGCATGTGAGATGCTGAAGAAAGATTTTTTAAACAAGTGGTTTGCGAAGCTCAGCATGTGAGTTGCTGAGAATATGATCAATGCATTATTCAAATGAATATTAAAAGCATAGCTTCCAGTCTTAACTGAGGGAAAGATTGGAGATGGTTAACTATACAATGTAGATGACATTATGAGTTATTTGAATACAAGTAACAGGAAAAAAAATTGAATGAAATTTTTAAATGTATTTCAAAGTATATCACACTATGAGAGCATGAGTTGCATGCATAAAGAAAACGACTTGAAAAAGTTTATGTGAGCTACGATCAGTCGTATTATATGATTAGTCGGAACAGTTACATGAGAACTGAGGCTTTAAAATTGGATTTAGTATTCAGAGACAAACTTTAATGTTAACACTTGCTGAAGGAACGGTAATTGTACTACCAAAAGATTAGCACATTGACTAATTATTTAAAAAGGATGTTTTGAGAAAAACAATATCAGCAATGTAACAAGACAACTAGCAAAAGGATGTTGGATTCAAGATTCCTTTCTTGGCAACGAGATAACTTAGCATTAAAATGGAACGTTGTGTTTGATGAAAGAAAATCTTATAAGAGAAAAGAAAATGTAATTTGCATTTCCTTTAATGGAAAATATTATATAACACTGAATCTCAATGCATAATTTTCCAAAAAGAAACTTGAAGTTAGTTTATATAATTAACGGTTATATCAAATTACTAGTGAGAGCAATTATTCGAAATTTACGAATGTTTACGATTAGTTTGCATAACTGTATGCAGAATAAAAATGAAACAAAAAATACTATTATTAATAAAACAAATAATAAGTTATGTTTTCTAGTATAAACTTGTAAGTGTAAGTGTAAGGAAAAGATAATAATGTGAGTGAAATCAAATCACACAATAAAACACAGAATAAAGCGATACAGCTACAGATGGAAATATGTTCAAGCAAATGTATATGATTTAGAACATGTAGAACGACTATCAAAAATTTAAATTAAAATGTAGAAAAGAATGATAATACTGAAGAATTTGGTAAATCTATGGAGTAGATTTACGGGGTCCGGAATGTTACGGACAGATGTTGTTTATGCGTAAAAGCAATAAAGTAGGAAATTCCGTAATAATAAGAGTAGATCATAGGTAAGGTCATATATATATTATTGTTAGCTTAGGAAAGCGATGTAAGCGCTGCAAAAAGAATAGGCTATAAAAAGCAAGACAAAAATATACGTTTTTAAAAACAAGACCTCCAAGCGAGGTATAGAAATGTTTAGAAAGGACCAATGTAAGGCAATTAAAAGATGTAAGAGCTCAAGTGTTTTGTTAGGCTAGAAAACGCTTGTAGTTCGAAATTATTGCCGGTCATAAATTCAGAATGGACGAATATTTAGATAGCGTCCGGTAAACAATTTAATGCATGCATCATTTAGGATGCATTTTTATTACCCTTTTCCATCCCTAGCTGCGCTCAGCCAGATACACCAGCAGGGTGTAATCAAATAAAGGGATGTTATTTTAGAGCGAAGGATGGAAAGGGGAAATCCAAGAATAAGATAGGCGCACCGACGAGGTGCTATAAACTTAAGGTATTTTCTTAGGGTAGTGCAGCCGTCTCAGACTGCACGTTACCATACGCTAGAAGAAGAATTCTTAGTTTAAGGAACCATGTATATATTGTGAAACTTTTGAATAAATTTTTTAGTATTGTAACAGAACTCACGCGAAAGCGTTAAAATTTTTCTTTCAATAGAGAAATTTTTCAACCTTGATAACGACTAAAGTGTCTAATTATCTATTTTCTAAGTTTATTCCATTCCGTAATAAACGAGTAAACTTTTTAATACCATTTCTTTCATCGCACTTTTATAATCAGTCGCTGTTATATTTTAGAGGCATGGTATATTGAAATCGTTTACCAACTAATATATAAACCAATATATGGTCATGGTCATATAAACACAATTTCAAGCGTGACTTACTTTTTCATCTAAACAGTATTAATTAATTTGTTATAATTGAGAAACGAATACGATGTAGGGTAAGTGTGCTAATTATGCAGGACATATGTCACCAACATGCAGAAATTGGCGAATAAATACTTTATTTTAGTTGAAAAGTACAGTAGAACCCCGATTATCCGCGAAATAGTCGGGCTAGCTCAGCGCGAATAATAAAAAAAATATTTTTCAGCATTAAAACTATGTTTTATCAGGTGACCGGAATAAATCGCCACAGTAAACAACTGCAACAGAAACAACCGCTTAGAAAAAGTGTAGTAGGCTAGAAATATTTGGCGCGGGAAAAACATCATGTGCCTCACATTTCTATTATAAATTTATTCTCTTGTTCTCGTTTTTCGAAATTTATTCTGAGGACAATGTAATGGGGACGAAGTCCCCATTTGGCGAGGATAAGGAATCGAGGCGGCCCATGCCGCCAAGATGACGCAATCCGAGTCCACCGCCGACCCGCCGTCGGAAGCGGCGGTGTCTCGCACGCAAACCTGGGATCCACTGATTGCCCGGTTAGTTTGAAACATAGGATACGATCCTTTAGCAATGTCCGACCGAGCTCTAGCGAGCGTCGGACGGTATACGTCTGCCCGGGGCGTTACGTTTGCCTGGGGCGATACGTTTGCCCGGTTAATTCTTGTTTTGAAATACAATACCGCGCCACAATATTTATAGCCTACTACACATTTTATAAGCGGTGGTTTCTGTTGCAGTCGTTTTCTGTGGCGATTTATTCCGGGAACCGTTTTATCAATACAAAAATCATTAAACTATCCATCTACAAGGTCGTGTATACCAGTGGTCAGATAATGTGAAAGCCATGACCGAAACAAAAGTACATTAGAATATCACTCACTGACAAATTCTGGGAAGGCCTATATATCTAATATGGAACTCGCTATCGCGTATAATCCGCACCGCTCGCGGATAATCGGGGTTCCACTGTATACAGAAGTATACTTTTTTTAGCAGTTTGAATTCTGTTTTTGAAGGTTCTCACTGATATTTCGATGATAAATTGAGTTTTGTAATAAGTGTACCTATAATGGAAATAGTCGGTGTCACATGGAAAAAGTGTTAATAGGATTCAAATAGTACTTCAATCCTAATTTTTAACTGAAACTATGCCTTTCACATTATTTGACTACTGGTGTACACGACCTTACAGATGGATAGTTCAATGATTCCTGTATTGATAAAACATTGTTTTCATACTGAAATATCTGGTTTTTTTTGTGTTTGCACCTCATTTTTAGTCATTTGTTGTGTTATCCGCGATTTTCGTGATCCGCGATGAGCTAGCCCGACTATTCCGCGGATAATCGGGGTTCCACTGCACATCATTTCTAAGCTTCATTTAAAGCTTCATGTTTTTAGATTTTATACTTGAATGGTTCTATCTTTTTGTGTGTATGTGTAGTAGATCATAATATTGGGAAGAAAAAAATCATTGTTTTCTGTTTTTGTAGATATACATAGTGTTTTATTAACCAAGTCAATAGTGAATCCAATTAACCTTATCTATCATCATTCATTTGATTCCAAGAACACTCCTGTAGGTCATTTTACTACAGGAAAAAGTTTTGATAGAATGAAAAAAAAAATCCTTTTTTGAATGAATACTTTTCCAATAATGCAATTATCATCAAATCAGAAGACAGTTTTGAAAATTCCAATAAATTCTGTACAAGACTCATTATTCATTATTCGGCAAATTTTGCCTAGTTTTTACTTTTGCTCTGATCGATTCTCTTAATATACTTTCTCTTACCTTCTTACCTACTTGCCTTCCAGACAGATTTTGTACCACATAATTTCAATATACAAAGAACATCAACAAATTATTTGTATTCAAAATTCAAAAAAAATAAGAACTTCTGGGATGATATTATGAGAGAGGGTACACTTAATTCAGTACAAATCAAAAAAGAATTATCATGCATTACAAGTTCTAATTATGATTTATCTTCTGTTAATGAGAAATTATTGTTTTTTTAATAACCGGTAGCCGGCCGGACACCAAATATTGACCGGATAGGCAGGAAACCAAATATCCGTTTCAGTTCTAGATTAGACTGTTGTTATGTGCTTCCCGGTTGTAAAATAACTGCCTGCTCCTCGTTGCTAGGCCTCTTTACTAGCTGAGAGAATCACAAAGGCGTGAGGATTGTGATGCAGTTTTCGCTTCTCTTCAGGAAGTGAACAAAGAATATTAACACATTCACCTAAGATTTAATTTTCAACAGAGTGGATCAAACAAATATGCTTCGGTCGGACACGCATAGTGCCGCTCTTTAGTTCTTTTTACCACATAAGTAAAAGAAACAAGCTACAATATAATTGTCATCTGTTAGAAAACAAACAGTTGCAAGATTTCATGAATGTTTTGGCTCAAATCATCATGAAACCGTGAGTATTTTAAACATTATTTCCATATACTCTTTATATTGGATGCAAATAATTACGACACCATATTTTGCTTGCCAATACAAATATAATTCGCCTACTGCTTCACCTCGATATGTACCTCATTAGGCTGTAGCAGAGCCCTTTGTTCAAGAGCGTGTGTAAACGGAATGAGAACAGGGGTGACATTGCGTACTTCGAAACGATTTACTCGTTTCGAGATAATTCAAACTCGAATCGAATCGATTTTAGTATTATGAATCTTCTTCGAGTTATTATTTTCAGTGTACTAGATTTCGAGCAAAATTTGTTTCGAAGAGAAATGTACAATTTTTTGGTTTGTATACAAAGAAAAATTCACGGCTATTGCAAATATCAATGCCGAAAAACAAATTTAATTTGATATTAAACTAGAATTGTGACTAAAAAGAAAAGATCGCCACGTGTTTTTTGACGATAGCAATAGTGAAGAAGAGAGCACGCTTATTCCACAGAGGTGAGAGTTGAGGGATAAAAGTAACTCTCTTTCGCTAAGTGAAAATGAGCGAGTTTGCCTTATATATTATTACGGCAGTATATCAGACTTAGTCGAGAAGCATTTCAAAATATTTCGGAAAAAAACAGTGTTCCAAACAACTTTCAGAAGCACTGCTCATCCCGCAGCTTTGAAATTAGCGGCCGTTTTGAATCTTCTGGATTCTGGCCGTACCAAATAATTGTGATGAAGGAGAAAACTTTTTACTTGGTAGTGAATAATGTTACATTGTACGTTTTGACTGTCATTGAACATATTACGTTGCACGATAAGAATTCGAAACTAACTACCAAACAACAATCCAAATATCAGCATTTCGTTTTATAAACAGATTATTATTGCTATCACTCGTTGAATTGCACTGAAATCGATAACAACTCCTGAAAGAAATAAAAACCCAAAACGACCGAAGTACGATTTCGTATTGTTTTGACTGTTTTGTTACTTCGGCCGTTTCGAGCGTCGGAGAAAAGGTAGGGCCGAAGTGACAGTCGATTGCTTAAAATTTGAATCTGTAAATTGGACATTTTTTGTATCGGCGATAAAAAGATGAAGAAGATAGATACATTAACGATTGTTTTTGTCATACATTCAATGATTTAAAACTAATTGTGTGCATCCATTAACTCGATTTGGTTACATTTGTTACATTGGACCTTTTCAAAAGTTACGCGAGAACTGATTGTTACTCATTTCTAGATCAACATGTCGAAAGGGTCTATCTTCTTTGATCGATTCTAGATGAACATTCTCTCTCATTAATAACACAGCAGTAACAGGATTTCCTGATGTGTTCGATGACAAGGAGTGTGACAGGGAACCTCATTTATCAAACTACAATGCAAAACTAGTGAAAAATGTGTCTGAAAGGCCGTAGTTATCGAAAGAGAAAGACGTTGAAGAGAAACGATCAAAGAAGACAGACCCTTTTGACATGTTGATCTAGATTTTTGCATTTACTTCATTAGAAAGAAGTTGGCAACCCTAGTGTCATTGACAACAGCAATCTGCCTCAACTGCAAACATCGACTGATCCCTCGTTTTCAAAATAAACACGATAAATATCGATATTGCTGACAACAAACATTATCACTGCAAAACATAAATTTATTCTAATAACGTTAATCATTACAACTCGTTTCCCTTCTATTTCCTTGCAATCATGTCGTTTGTTTGTCGGGTTTGCCGAATGGAGATTTTCACACACCCATTTTCTTTGACCGACAGTTCGCTAAGGCATGTGAAAACGATAGACGAGATGATTTATGAGTGTACTCATATAAAGGTTCGTTTTAGTTTGGTTGATCCTGAAAGAAGGATAAGTATCATCCATTTCCGATATGTTTCAGCTTACCAAAGATAGTCATTGGCCTCAATTTATATGCGAATCCTGCCTACTGCGCCTGGAGGATTCATATGCATTCTTACTGCTTTGTCGTGAGTCCCAACAATTCTACATGAACACCCTCCAAGCTGAAGGGCCACTTGAATTACCTGATGAACTCCCTGCCACTTTAGATAATAAGCTCGAAAATATTGACAGTAATCTTATTTCTGTAAAACTTGAAGTGGATCCCGAGGAAATACTAAACTCAAGCGACTACACCGACGGAACATTTCCTGCACTTAATATGTTACCTACAATAAGCTCAAGGACTGGTGATCCAAAAGCTGAAAGAAACTGGATGGTAGAGGCACGTAAACATCGAGAACGACAACGTATTTCGACTGCTAGGCGTCGAGCTAGAATGTCCCCCCAGGAACGGGAAAAAGAACGGGAAAGGGCACGCCTTAAGCAGGCCCAAAGACGGGCTAGTCGGTCCGAGGATCAGATTCGAAAGCAACGGGAAAGGGATCGGCTACGTCAGGCCATGAAACGGGCCAAGTTTCGAGAGGTTGAGATGATCCAACAACAGCAACCTGATAAACTTGGGTCGGAAATAAACCATTGTGGCTAACTGAAACAATGTGTGTTGATATGGTTCTGTAACATGTACATGAATCCCATGAATCTCAAAGCGATGGTGTATTGGATTAGAATGTTTACTTGAACATCCTGAAGGAAAATATGAAGCAAAATGAGATTGTATAAAGGATTCAAGTTTTACCAAGACAATGCCCCAAAGCACAATGCACATAAAGTTCGCACATAGTTACATTACAATTGCTCAAAAGTTATTGATATTCCTCCGAAATCTCCCGACATCAATCCCAGGAAAAAAGCTATGAAAGTTATATGAGTAGGAAATTTAGAAACCATAAAATTTCTAAAACTAACGATTTTTAAAACCAATTGATGAACGAATAGATGAATATTCCTGCCGAATACATAAAAAAAAACTCGTAGAAAAAGGCTAAAGATAGTTGCAATAAACATGGGTTATTATACTAAAGATATAATCCTTAAATTGATCCACAACTTCGAAATCGAGTTGAAATTTCAACCACAGTACAAATTTGAGTTTGAGTCAATTTTCATACATTCGCCATTCTTACAGAAATAAAAACCATTATTCTAAAAACAGGGTTCATATTACGATTGGGCGATCTTCATAAAAAGATCGATCTTGTCGAATCGACGTAGGGATCGACCTACTGATTAAAGTGCGATTCACATACAACATACACGTCACGTTCACGTCCCGTCACGTCACGATACGTCAATTATTCTACCATGAAATTCATGAAAACATTCACATACACCAGCAACGTAACGACCCGTCAGCATCAGGGGTACGACTAAAACGTCAAATCCCTCATATTGCCAGTGTACCCAATATTGCTGCGGTTTACTGACATTTTGGTTCAATCAATTACTGTTGTGTACAACTCGGTGCGGTTATATAGTCGAATAGTGGCTAACTTTAAACTCCATGTTAAATGTGAACACCTCCATGTGAAACCGAAATATGAATATCGCTCATGCAGTTAGAATAAAGCAGCGCATTTTTCGATTTCAATCCTCGTAAATGATATGTTGATAAACAAATGACGCCATATTGATTTTGATTTTGGGTAGCCTATATTCAATTGATGTCTAACCCCTGGTCACCATACGTTCAACGAAAACGACCGGCAGGGTTTATAGAAAAGAATAATTGACGGAGACGGACGGCTCGTTTGGTTTGTGTCTGGGCTTTGTGTCTCGGCTTTTGTTTTGATTTGGTTATACAGTAATTTACATCTACATCGATATTAAGCTAATTGAACAGATCTGTGATGCAACACGTTTAATTAGACATTTTTACCTCTAGTTGGGCATTTTTGTAAACATTGAGTTCGGGGCCCAAATTATGGCCCCACATTGAAAGTCGCCACCAGTCGCAAATGTCCAATTACTGGTCAAAACCGACTCCAATGCGACACTGAGTGGTGCCTCAGCATATCGCTTTATAAGTAACTTACTGTATTTTTTATGCCAACATATCTCTTAGCTCCAAATTTTGGAGTGAAAATCATTCGCGACTAGTTGAAAGAATTATTCTATTTATTATTATTATTATTATTGCATAAGGGTCGGACTACGGGTTTAAGCATTTAAATAATTGAATTCAATGATTCTCATTGAATTTTTCAAAATTTAGAACTGATTCTAGGCATGCTGATTTGAAAGAGGGCATTGCAAATTAAAATTGTTGTAGGTGGCGACACCATGAATAAAATTAAATAAATCATTCGTTTGGCATTTGACGTGACGGTGCTGGTGGAAGCATTGACTGCATGTGTGAATTGGTGAAGACGTTGACGAAACGAAGACGTTCTTCTCCGTAACGTGCTATGTGAATCGCACATAAATCGGTACCAAAGAATCGGTCTTTGAAAAATCAAGTTTTTTTTTCCAATTTATCTGCTTATTCTATAGGAGTGTCGTGCTTTCTTTAGACATGGAATACAAATTTCATATATTCTTATTGAAATATCAAAAGTATTTTGTATTGCTCCTCAGCATGAAGGCCACAAAAATATAAAGTCAAGAAAAAACATTTTACAGAATATTCATTTTGTGATTCATGGAATCTTTTTATTAAGCATTACTTAAACATTACTGTAAATTCAACAACTGATTACTGTCCATGATTCAGCTGACAACGATTCCCTAAAATCCAGTCGTGCCATACATTTGTCATTTAGACAAAGCCGATTCTTGATTTTGGCGCCAGTTCTTAAGAATAACAATTCGCCCGGAATTGATGTCAACATCTAGTTCAGTGATCCTATGAGCCACTGGTGACAGTAAATCGCCTCAGTTGCTGCCTCTAGTTCTGTCTCGGTCAGCATTTGTATGGAATTAAATAGTAAAAGAAGCGATTCAAATGTTGACATAATGTTTAAAAAGTTGATGGATCTGGCCCTAGGGGCACGAACGAGATCTTGACATAGGACTGTGATTGTGTGTAGTAATTGTATTTCTACCAAAAACGTTTATTAATCAGACTCAATTACTTATTATCTAACGTTTACAGAATCAAATTTCACCTTAAAATATAACTTATTTTCTATATAATTAAGACTAACAATTTAGTAATAACTAAATCTAACATTACAGTTATTGGACAGGATTTGGATTTAGGACTAGGATGGAGTGAGATGGGTGGTTTGTTTGATGAGGAGGGAAGGAATCAAACAGAGATATCATTTCTTTTGAGAAATTGGTAAATATAAAACACAAGGTTGAGGTCGCGACTAGCTAAGATGTCTCTAACCGGTAAGTCAGATTGCCTTCCTAGAGCCCTGAGTGAATCCGATAGATGAGCCCTAGCAGAATGAAAGTTTATACAGGACCAGACCACATGCTCGATGTCATGATAACCATCACCTCAAACGCAAATATGCTGTAGAGATGTACATCTAACAAGTAATGAGGCGAGACATCACGCGAATGAAAAAAGTCATAGGAGGGTTGTGTCCGAGACATGACCGCATAGTTGTCGTAGGATTCCGTTAGGGTATCTGTTGCATGTTGATTTTGGATATGTTTGAAAAATTACATCGTTAAACTCTTTGATAATGATTTGGTGGCTCTTAAAAGGGCCGTTTTGTTTGGTTTTTGTGTATTGTTTGTTCACTCCACCAGTGTTTATCGAGTGATGATGACAGAAGGATGGTAAACAGTCGTTGGATGGTGCGTATCAGATAAAAGATACCAAAGTGGAATGAGATATGATGAAAACCGCCATCTGTGATCCTAGACGAGATACCTCCTGTGTTATGTATGAATGAACTAAAGAAAAAAAAAACTCACCAATGTAATATAAGATAATTACCAATACCGAACACCATTATCAATTTTTCTCATCAGTAAAAGTACTTTAATATAGAGAAAACATATTTGAAATGGAAAAGGTAATTTTCTTCTATAGTTTTTACTTTCTTAGTGTTTATTCAACCCAATGCGAATTTTAATTAGACTAACAACAACTAATACTATATGTAGAGCATATGGGAAATCACTTTTTCTAATATTTCTTCACTTTTCCAATTTTTCTCGCCGTATAAACTTTCATTGGGTGAAAATCAACACAACAAAACAGACAGTTTGAACCAAACGACCCGTTCTCGAGCGGGAACAAACCTTGGTTTTTATTTATGAAATTTGAAATAAATCGTCTCATATATCAAGTCATTTTTAACACAACTGCAACCATATACAATTTTACACTTACACTTGGGCTAAATTTTTCACAATTCACGATCGGTCATTGATATGAAATTTCACGAAGCAACCAGCATTGAAGTTCCAAATTTAAATTTTATTTGCTAGAATTAATCGTATCACTCACCTTACTTGCAGTATAAAAATGCCCCCGACTTGCATATATTTGCAATGCCGATTTCCCCCGGACACCTTGGTTTTGATATCTCTTATATGGCAAGTTAGGGAGATCTACAGCTATAGATGGATTTATTCACCCGAAATTAGATGTAAACGGGGGGAATGTATATGATACACTTCTTCGAGGTTTATATGTATAGAATGTATAGAAAAAAATCAGGCATATGTAAACGCTGGTGAATTTCTCACTGGTAAAAAATCACTCAAGTTGGATGCAATTCTACTTCAGGTGAATGAATTCACCGAAAATTTTAATATATTCATTATATTAGTTTGCGCTAGTGTAAACGGTTGATGCGATTTCTATAAATCATATTTCTTCACACGAATAAATCTCGCGTAATTTTTGAAAAGGTCCTGTGTAACATTCACATCAACTCGAGAAAAACGAAGTTGAAGATCGGAACATTGATCCGCGAATTGTTTCAAAAGGAATCGATCTTCATCACTACTTTTACCACTAGCAGTCAATAATAACTCCGCAAAACTAATCGTAACTGTTGTTATGTGATTTTAGTTTGATATTGAAACCTCCGAGCGAAAAATGTTATATTGGACGTTTTGACTGACCGCTTCGTACATTGGACAAATTACGTTGTACGATGACAATTTGCAAATAACTACTGAACAACGCTTCAAATACTTGCATTTCGTGCTAAAAGCAGATCATTATTGTTATAACCTAAGTGGTGCGGACTCAATCCACTTCATTTTCAAGCAAATTTATGGATTTTTTCAAGCGATTTCTTGCAATAAATTCTCAGACCACCAGAGATGCCAGATTAATAGATATGTTAGTAAATTTACAGACATATCTGTAAAATACTTTTTATTTTTGTTGCAGACTTTTTGGACACAACAATATTTCACAGGTTTTTGAAAAATGAGAGACTCTATTTATCACATCAAAGATATTTGACTCATCGTATTACATTTACCCATAGTTTTAATACATAAAAAGTTTTTATATTTAGTTTATATGAATACACATGACGTTAGACCTATTTTTTGAGTAATTCATAAACACTTTGTCGTCCGGCGTAACCACAGTCGTTATGTGCGCAAACTAGAGCCTAACTGCCGGTGTCACCACAGTGATTACGTGCGCAAAATAGGTCGCATTGCAGTGATGTCGTGAGCATAGTATCGCTCAGTGGCCGATGACAGTACTTCAGTATCTTTTGCATTCTGTTGGTGTTTTGTTTGGTAACAATAAATTGTATACGTCAGTGTTTTTCATGATTTCATTTGCCCTGAAATCATTGCTGGCGAAACAGACACTACGATTCTTCACGATGAATGAAAAATTGCATTAAATGTATCTATACTATACTTCAAAATTTCATGACAGTGAGGGAACAGAGTCGAGAACTTATGAGAACTATCGATGAGATTGGTAAAACTTAACAGATTGTAATTTACCGAGAATATCAAGAACAGCCGACGACAAACCAAGTAAACCGAATTAGCGCTGCCGCCGCCAAGCGAATAATTTTTTAGCAAACGTACGGTGCAACATGTGCGTCGCTAATTTCCTAAAAAATGACTCTCCTAGAGGGGTATCCTTTGAGCAAACGACAGTGAGTTGATTCTCAAAGCCTTAACCCTTTCGTTACGGGCGTCGTCTAACAACGTGACGAGCTGTGTGTACGAGCGTCGTCTTTAGACGACATGAAATTCATACTGCTCTTCGATCACACCAGCGCGATGTGCATACTTTTCGGCGCAGTACTCCGTACAGGGGTAGCACTGCGGCGGAGCACACATTTTTGAGTAATATTAAGATTGACTACAGCCGAGCGAAAACGGAAACCCACGGAGTTTTATCCCAGTCCTTGAGCATCCCTTCAACCTCGCACTGTTAGCCTATATCTATCTATATAAATGAAAATGAAAGGCCAAATCTGTTCGTAAGCAAGCCTCGAAGAAGGGATGATCCGATTTTAGACTTCTTTATTTTGTTGTATTCGTCTCTTCCCGTAGATCAATATAGTGGAGAGCAAAATCGGAAAGTTTTCGGAAAACTCAGAAGGAATGTAGGAAAATTCGGAAAAATGAATTCTCATATGACCGAAAATTACATCATGATAAGCGCGTTTAGTCCATTCAATATTTGCGCTAGCGAAGTTGATCTTTGTTCGAAAGTGGAACTGGATTTTCAGGCAATACAACGCATTCCTATATCTTTTATCTATCTATATGAATAAAAATGGAAGGCTAAATGTGTTGCTTATCCGCAAATCCGATGAAGGAAAGGTCCTTTTTGAGCTGTCTTCATTTTATTGTATTTGTGGTATTCTGCCCACAGCACAATGTTATGATGAGGAAAAGTTTCGAAATTCGTTCTATAGAATTCATATCAAAACAATAATGATATGACATATACTACATTTACTAGCTGACCCGGGACGAAGTTCGCCGGGTGAGCTAGTATGTGTATATACAGTTATTCACATTTAATGCGACATGCCGAGGCACCACTCAGTGTCGCATTGGAGGCTATTTTGACTTGTAATTAGACATTGGCGATGAGAGTGATACAGTGTCGACGCCTGGTTGGGACTTTCAATTTGGGACCATAATTTAGGCCCCGAACTTGATGTTTACAAAAACGTCCAATTAAAGGTAAAAATGCCCAATTAAACGTGTCGCATTACAGGTCTGTCAGCCATTTCATGCCAATAAAGTGGTTCTCAAGAGGAAAAATGATTTTTCGGACCACCGGTTAACTTTAAAAAATCATATCTCAATAACGAAAAAAAAGCATCTCTGAAATCGAGATATGTTATGTATAACAAGCTTTCAAGAAAAGTATAAAAAATATATAGCGCCCTCTAGTTCAAAATAATAAAAAAATACAATCGATAAGTACAAAAACAAAATCCTTTTTTTTCCTTACAATTTCAATATATTATATTTTAATGAAAAGCTAGCTCATTGGCTTCAATTAGATATGTCGATAATCTAAATCGGTTCAATGATTCAAAAGTTATGATTTTTTGAAAAAAGTCAGTTTTGGGAAAAACTGGGGAAAAATGATTTTTCGGACCACCCTAAAATGGAAATGGTCACCCTAACGAAAAAAAAAAGGGTTTAATGTTTTGCGATAAAGAACAAAACTACCACTTTTCATTGAAATCTGAGAACCACTATATCGGTTTGGCATGGAATGGCTGTATATATAAAAGATGTACATATACAAAATATACAATAATATACAAAAGACAATCTAGCGTGCATCGCGATGTACAAAGTATCAATGAATCTGGAAAAATTAACATTAAAAGAGATTTCTACAGATTCGCACGCTTTTACAGACATTTCCACATTTTTAACAGACTTTCTCATATGTTTACAGCCTTTTTTTAAAAATCATCTGGCAACTCTTCTTTCCACTTTTCATCGAATGTTTTCAAATCACAGGAGTAAACATTTACGTGACTGTGACTTCGTTTGTTTTTATTTCGTTCGGAGAAAAATTATATCAGGGAAAGTGGACATTAAAAATGCGTTGCTCAGTGAAAGGTGAAAATGTGAAAATGTTCGCGTTAGCTCTTATAGCTTCGGAAACGTATTTACAGACGCACTGGGTTGATTTTTGCGGAGACGACAAACTAGTTCCGAATAAGGATTCGCGTATCAGTGGAGTAAGTACGATGTTTGAATTATTGGAAACCAAAAGTGTAGCAAACCTTTCATACACATTTTCAGGATTATTTTGATAGCGTCTTAATGCAGTGGACTGTGAAAACTGCTACTTAATCCCGCTGCGAGATACCAAAGCAGCCTTTATGCGGATTGCCCAACGTGAGAACCCAAAATCCCCCCGTGGGCGCGATGCAGACTGCCTTCATTGCAGTGATGCAGCGGGGATTTTCCATTCGCATGGAAATTCACATCACTGTAGCAGATTGAGGGACTCGTTTCATCGGAGACAAAATACAACACACACACTTAAACTACTATAACTATGTACATTGTATTTTACTTAATACTATAGAAATATACATGAAATTATACAAGCACTTAAATTTCTTCTTAAATTCTGCTTCAAATTTGCTGCTGTTGCGTACACTCTGTCTTTAATCGAACTGGTGTGCTGTCCTTGTACAGCAAAAACTATCATCCAATCCGTTGGCGGAGCATGTTGGAGTGAACTAAGCGTTATTTGTAGTTTGTTGATATTCGGTCAAGTTCTGATACCTTGCAATATGAGATTCTCTTTCAGAGATGCAATGGCCAATTAAACAATTGACGGAAAAATGAAGTTCGTTCATTTTATAAGTTTAATTATTTTTGCATTTGATAACAATACCTTTTTTATAGTGTTGATTATCATAAGAAAAATAACACTCCTGATCGTTGGATCTCTTTTGACATTTCAATTGGATCTTTTTTGACAGCCGTTTTGATTCAGTCCGCACTACCTAGGTTATAACTCGTTGAATTGCACTAAAAACGATATCAACACCCGAAAATAAGAAAAACTCAAAATGTCCGAAGTGCGACTTCGTGTTGTTTTGATTGCTTTGTTACTTCGGACGTATCGAGCGTCAGAGGAAAGTGGCGTCAGAAGTAATAGTCGAGTGCTTAAAATTCGAATCTGTACATTGGACATTTTTTGTATCGGTAATAAAAAGGTGAAAAGGATAGATACTTGAACGGTTGTTTTCGCATTGCATTCAATGATTGAGCACTAATAGTATGCATCCACTAACTCGATTTGTTTACTTTTGTTACTTAGGACCTTTTCAAAAGTTACGCGAGAAATCATTAGTCTAAACCCTAAGTGGTGCGGACTCAATCCACTTCATTCTCACATGCAAATTCTTGCATGTTTTCAAGCGATTTCTTGCAATAAATTCTCAGACCACCAGAGATGCCAGATTTACAAATATGTTTGTAAATTTACATGTTTGTAAATTTACAGACATATCTGTAAAACATTCATCACATCAAAAATATTTGACTCACCATATGACATTTTTCCATAGTTTTAATACAGAAAAGTTATTATATTTAGTATATATCAATACACATGACGTTAGACCAGCGATACTCAACCTGCGGCCCGGCAGTCCTTCTTGTTGGCCCATCTGATGTGTATGATGTTTGGAACTCATACACATAAGTACTTTTGCCTTGACATCATTGCAGACGAAAAAGAGGATACGGTTATTCACAATTAATGAACAATTCTCGCGTAACTTTTGAAAAGGTCCAATGTAACATTTTCGCCAACTCGAGAAAAACGTAGTTGAAGACCCGAACATTATTTCGCGAATTGTCTTAAAAGCTATCAATCTTTATCACTGTTTTCACCACTAGCTGTCAAGAATAACTTCGTAAAACCAATCGTAACTATTGTTCCGTGATTTGAGATTAAGGTTGAAGCCTCGGAGCGAAAAATGTTACATTGGACGTTTTGACTGCCCGCGTTTGCACATTGGACATATTACGTTGCACTATAAAAATTTGAAACTAACTAATAAACAACAATCCAAATATCAGCATTTCGTTCTAAAGACTGATTACTATTGTTATCACTCGTTGAATTGCACTGAAATCGATAACAACACCTGTAAGAAACAAATTCCAAAACGACCGAAGTACGACTGCGAGTTGTTTTGACTGCTTTGTTACTTCGGACGTTTCGGCCGTCGGAGGAAAGTGGCGTCCGAAGTAATAGCCGGGTGCTTAAAATTCGAATCTGTACATTGGATATTTTTTGTATCGGCGACAAAAAGATGAAGAAGATAGATACGTGAACGATTGTTTTTGTAATACATTCAATGATTGAAAACTAATAGCGTGCATCCATTAACTCGATTTGTTTACATTTGTTACATAGGACCTTTTCAAAAGTTACGCGAGAATTGCATTCTCTGCAGGTAAGGAAAAATCTTGAACGAAAATTGTCTCTGATAATTATTTTCTGTTCTAGACAAGATTGTTTTACTGAAATGCAAGGAGATTTATTGAAAAATAGTTAAGTTAGGGTCAGGACTATGCAACCTATGTATTTAAACAACATCGAATAAAAATTTTCATTCTATTTTCAACAACTTACATTTGCTTTCGGGTCTGCTTATGACGAAATATGGGTTACTGTTCGATATTGTTACGACAGACATGGTTCATGGCCGTGTGGTGGTCTAAAACTTGTATAGCCTTGCATGGCGGATGGAAAATATACACTGCCTTTTTTTTAAAAATAAAAACGACAAGACCGCAAGCCTTGGTGGATGTCCAATATATCAACGGAGAAATACTGTGTTTTATAAAAATTAACAACGCGTATGTTTGTGTATGTATGTGTATGTATGTATGTGTAGATCGTTGAAACATTTAAACACACTTACAGCACATAAGTTATTAAGTGGTCCGAAAAATCATTTTTTTCCACTTTTTCCCAAAAATGACAAATGAAAATTAATAACATTTGAATCACTGAATCGATTTAGATGATCGACATATAAAATTGACCTAGCCTTTTATAAAAAAAATATTTAACTTGCGAAATACATAATTATATTTTAGTAATTATTGATTGTAGTCGTTTTTTATTTTTTTTATGACTTTGGACTAGAGGGCGCTATATATTTTTATATTTTTTCTTGAAAGCTGAGGATTTTTTACACAACATATCTCGATATCAGGGTTGCTATTTTTTCGTTTTTTAGATATGATTTAAAAAAAAATCATTTTTCCCCATTTGTCCAAAAATAACTTTCTGCAATAACATTTGAACTACTGAACCGATTTAGATGATCGATTGAAGCCAATAAGCAAAACTCACACTTGCGGGAAGATTGGATTCTAGTAGCATAGGTCTAGTTTAGTCACATATGAATATTGATCGAAGACTTAAAACATGTTAAATTTACAAAATTCTAACTTAAAAACGATAATTATAGCATCTCTGATATCGAGATATGTTAAGTAAATACTCCTCAGCTTTCCATAAAAAATATAAAAAAAATATAGCGCTCCTATCTTTAACCGAGAAAACTATGAAAAACTAACTCAATCCATAATTACAAAAACAAAATTAAATTTTTTCGCAAAAGTAATATTTTTTTTAAAAATATATCTCGTAAGCTTCAATTTGATATGTCGATGATATGAATCGGTCCAATAGTTCGAAAGTTATGACTTTTTGTAGTGGGAAAAATGGGGAAAAATTGTTTTTCGAACCATCGATTAGTTTTGCAAAATCATATTTCAAAAACGAAAAAAATAGCATCTCTGATATCGAGATATTTTATGCAAAAGTTCTCAGCTTTCAATCCATATTAAAAATAGGATCCATATTATATGCAAGTTAAATATTTCTCAATTAAAGCTCATTGGCTTAAATTTGATATGTCGATCATCTAAATCGGTTGAGTGGTTCGAAAGTTATAAATTTTTGAAAAAAGTCATTTTGGGAAAAAGTGGAAAAAATTATTTTTGGGATCACCCTAAAATGGAAATGGGCACCCTAATGACAAATTAAAAAAATACGAGTTTAATGTCTTGCGATAAAGAACAAAATTACCACTTTTGACGAAGAGCTGAGAACAACTATATTAGTTTGGCATGGAATGGCTGTATATATATATATATACAGAATACAATCTTACGTGCATCGTGATGTACAAAGTATTAATGAATAAGTGAAAATTAACGTTAAAAGACATTTCTATAGATCTGCACACTTTTACAGACTTTTCCACATTTTTAACAGACATTCACATGTTTTTACAGACTTTTTTTAAAAATCATCTGGCAGCTCTTCCTTCCACTTTTTATCGAATATTTCCAAATCGCAGGAGTAAACATTTACGTGACTCTGACTTTGTTTGTTTTTATTACGTTCGGAAAAACGTTATGACAAAGAGAGGGGACATTAAAAATGCGTTGCTCAGTGAAAGGCTGAGATGGTCTTTTAGAGATGCAATGGTTAATTAAACAATTGACGGAAAAATGTAGTTCGTTCATTTTACAATTTTACTTATTTTTGCCCTTGACAACAATACCTCTTTTATAGTGTTGATTATCATAAGAAAAATAACACTCCTGATCGTTGGATCTCTTTTGACATTTCAATTGGATCTTTTTTGACAGCCGTTTTGATTCAGTCCGCACTACCTAGGTCTAAACCCACCCACTTTTATGTATTTGCAATGCCGATTTCCTCTAGGCAGCTTGGTTTTGATGTCTCTGTTAGGGAACACATTTCAGTAAGAGCAAAAGTTTTCCCTATTTTCATGTAACGGAAATGTCAATTTCCCCCAGGCAGCTTGGTGTTGATGTCATGTTGATGTCCCACTGTCGGTTGTTTCTCAAGGGTATGACTAAAGCGCGATTCACATACAACATCCACGTCACGTTCACGATCCGTCACGTCATGTTGCGGTTCACTGACATTTTGGATCAGTCAATTACTGTTGTTTACAACTCGATCCGGTTATATAGTCGAATAGTGGCTAACTTAAAACTCCATGTTAAATGTGAACACCTCCATGTGAAACCGAAATATGAAAATCGCTAATGCAGTTAGAAATAAAGCAGCGCATTTTTCATTATTTTTTCTACCTCCGTGATTTCAACGATTCCAATCCTCGCAAATGATATGTTGGTAAACAAATGACGCCATATTGATTTTGATTTTGGGTAGCCTATATTCAATTGATGTCTAACCCCTGTTGTTTCTGGTTGTTTGTATAACAGTTCACATGACATATCTCAATGAAAACATTGAGAGATGAAAACCATGTTTGTTACCCGCGAAGCAGAGGTTTGAAATTTCTTTGCGAAAACAAACAATTTGAATTCCGGGTAAGTTATGTTCGCGAACCATGGATTTAATTTAAACAATTGTTCCATCACAGGGTACGGGGCGAATGAATCTGAGATGGAGGAGGACCTTTGCTGCAGGCTTTGCTTGGAGACGGAGGTGGATGAATTAATATCCTTGTACTGTAGGTGCGACTCACAGAATCAATTGGTGTCGGAGATGGTCACCGATTTGATAAGGCTGGGTTCTCCTCGGGAAAACGATCGCTTGCCCCAGTTTGTGTGCGGAGGATGTCTCGAGCGTTTGGATAAAGCTTGCACCTTCCGCAAGTTATGCATCAACACCAATCGCCATTTGCGAAGGAAATTGCTGCAGAGGGAATCAGCTGCCGACAACGACGAACATTGTCGCATTTGCAACGTAAATGATTTAGATGAACTGATTTCTGTGTTCTGTATTTGTGCTGGGGAAGAAGAGAAACTCGTTGCGGATATGATGATGGAAATCACCGGCACAATACGTCCGTCGAGCGAAGATGGATTATCGCAGAATATTTGCGCGAAATGCTTCGAACAGCTGTCGGAAACTGTTGCTTTCATAGCTATGATATGCAATTCGGACGTGAAGCTGCGTAAAAGCCTAGCTTCACAAGGAGTTACTGAGAAATGCCTGATAACGAATAGAGATAATCAAGAAGATGAAGATTCCAGAGCGATTCCAGAGCGAAAGAAAAGGAAAACGATATCACAGAGGGATACTTCTCGGAAAGTAGATGAAGCGGATCCCTTCATTTACCTCGATGCACATGACGTTGATGCGGAGCAGCTGAGATCCTTGTTTGTTTCCATCGACGACGCTGAGTTTGACGAGCGACTGAGATACTTTGGAACTATTTGTTGCTGCGGAAAGTTATTGGAGGACGAAGAGAAATGGAAAGAGCACATCAAAGTTGATCATACGGCGAGAGAAAAAGCGTGGAGTAACATCAAGTGTAACGATTGTAACAAACGTTTTCAATACAGCAGTGGACTGACGCAGCATAGGGAAAACCGAGAGAGAAAGGAATACTACCGATGCAAAATATGCAACATTTTGACTAAAGAGAGACGTTCGCTGCAATTGCATTTCGAGTTCACCCGGTTTCATCCTATTCTCGAGACATCAGAAGAAGAACGATTGAGATTTGATGAAAAAATTATGACAATTGAAGAACCGGACACTCGATGTTGTGGCTGTGACGAAGTTTTTCCCGACGGGGCATCGTTAGTCGAACACACCAAAGAAGTTCACTTCAAGGAAAATGACGGGATTCCCTCGTTTATGTGTATGATTTGCTACGGCAGCTTTTCCGAGAAACGAATGTTAACGCGTCATCAAATAGCTTATGCTGGAAGAAGATATTATGTTTGCCTCGAAGAAGGATGCCAATTTAGAAGCGACGAACGTTTAATCATCAAAAAACACGTGGATTCGGGTTTGCACTGTAACACAAGTATGCTCCCAGAACCCGAGCCGGAACCGGAAATAACGGAGTTTTTCTGCTGCTTCCAGATGTGTTATGAAACTTTCGGCACTATGGAGGAGCTCGAAAATCATTGTTACGTGCATCACGGCGAGCAACGTGCTTTCAACAGTCATTTCAGCAAAGATTCCGAAAGTGTTTGTCCGTTGTGCAAACGGCACTTCGCCAAGAGAAGCGTTTTTCAGGCCCACATTCAGTCACATACAAATAGAAAATTCGCTTGTGCCACATGTGGCACGAAGTTCGCAACACGCGATACTTTAAAGAAACACGAGAGGAGTCATTCGCGTATAAGCAATGCATATTTCTGTCAACAATGTACTGCAGTTTACGCCACCCAGCAGGCTCTCAGCCGACATGTGCTTAAGGTTCACGAGAAAATTTTCACCGAACTCTGCAACATCTGTGGTAAAGGATTCGTTGCCAAACATGAGCTGAAGTTGCACGAAGCGAACAATCACATGAAAGAACGCCCTTTCAAATGTACGGAATGTCCCATGACGTTCGGGATAAAACAACTGCTGCAAAAACATATGATAACCCATAGCACGGAACGGCCGTACAAATGTTCCTTCTGTTCCAATACCTATCGGCATCCCAGCGACTGTAAGCGACACGAAAAGTCAGTTCACCTGAACGAGAAGCCTTTCCAATGTGAAGTTTGCGAAGCTAGCTTTATCCGAGATCGGGACTTGCGCCTACATATGACCAAGCACACCAAGGTTAAGCTGTACTGTTGTCCGGTAGCGGATTGTGCGTTTTCTACGAATGTGTCCAAAAAGGTGAACATACATTACAATGAAAAGCACACGAAAGAGGAGGAGGAGCAATCGGATTACAACTGAGTGCAGCATTCTATCTTGAATTGTCCTCTTTTATTGTGAATACATTTCTTCACCCACATGTGTTTTTGTGTCCCATCAATGTTTGAAGAAATCTTCGTCTATGTCTCTGTTGGAAATAACCGCGATTTTCCGGTTTAGTAACTATATTGTCAGTCGTTAAAAATCCCTAGAATAACAATGAACTGATTACACATTTCACATAATTGATCGCAATATGTACATATTTCCAACATAATATTTTCTTGCGTTAATATTTTATATATAAAGGGTCTCAGGTAAGTAATTCCATTCTTTCAGACTCTATTATACAATGTTAATGGTAAGTATGCATTTAATTATCAATAAAATATCTCTTTCTTTTCATATTTCTTTTGTCTATCACTGATTTCAGGCATTTGAAACGGAAGTACTCAGGTTTAGTCCTCCACTATAATTTCCAACTTATGCAGTCCTTTTTGCTAGTCCTCTTTAGGTTTGCAACTTATTAATTTGGTTTAAAAACAATCATTGACAATCAACGACGATATATCGTCGTTCGGTGCAGTTGCCAAAAATACCAACGACGACATATCGTTGCGCCACCGTTGGGGCCTTATTGTATTCATCACAAGAGCTCTGTGTTTCAAAATAATTTTATAAAATGTTAAAATGGTTCATATTCGATGCAACACAAGTGAAAAAATGGTTATTAGATTTAACTTTTTGTTATATTTTATGCTGTTTAGTGCCGCGGTCTGTATATGTTAAGACGCGTCCACATTACGATAATCGGCATCGATAATCGTTAGCAAATGATTGCAAAATGCAATGTCTATACATTCATACTAAAATATGTATATAAAGTAGGGTGCCAATGAATGTATGGGAAAAATCGACCTTAAAATTTCAAAAAGTTACCTTAAAAAATGTTCACCACCTCGAAAAAACATCCTATGCCAAATATCAGGTCAATCGGACTTAACACTTTCGTTACTAGCGTCGGCTGTAGACTTCATCCGCGTAACGAGCGTCGTCTTTAGACGACATGAAATTCATACTGCTCTTCGATCACACCAGCGCAGTGCTCCGTACAGGGGTAGCACTTTGGCGGAGCACACTGCCGTAATAAAAGGGTTAAGGGACAGTGGCGCAAAGCGGTCAAATATACCCTGTGCTAAACATTAGCTCATTCGAACTTCATTTATTAGTGTCGCAGGGTGATTTTTCGATTTTCAAACTTTGACCGCTTTGCGCCACTCTCCCTTAAAAATCCGATTGAGCTGATATTTTGCAAAAGGTATTTTTTCGAAGTGGAGAACATTTTTTATGGTGTAACTTTCAGAAAATAGAGATGACCATTTTCATTGACACCCTACTGAACACTTCGTAGTTTCTCTCCGTGATTGACCTGAACCAGCGAAATTGCACAACCATATATTGCAAATTGCACAATATATACAATATATATATATATATATATATATATATATATATATATATATATATATATATATATATATATATATATATATATTCATAATTTGTGGCTAAAATTATATATATTTATATATATATATATATATATATATGTATATATATATATATATATATATATATATATATATATATATATATATATATATATATAAATATATATAATTTTAGCCACAAATTATGAATTCTGATGTAATTTAACCATTTGCGGTCGTATTAAATTTGGGCATGGGTGTCGTACTGCTCTAAATTTGTTTTTCCTCGAAAAAGCACTGATACATGCATGGTGGAGGCGATCTGGCGTAGTGGTAACATCCATAGCTCTCACGCAGAGATCACGAGTTCAATTCTCACTCCCGACATTCTTCCAAAAATGGAAGTAAAAGTGACGAACCAGCCGAAATGTGTTGAAAGTCACTATAATAGAGAAAAAAAAATGATACATGCAAGATTATGAAAAAAAAAATAACATGAGACACTTAAGCAAACAGTGTTTTTTTACGCGGGGCATACGTACCTTGTAAAAAAATCCGCGTTTATTAGAAAATCCGCGTGAAAAAAAACCGCGTTAATTGGAAAATTGGCGTAAAAAAAAACCGCGCTAATTGGAAAATCCGCGTAAAAACCCTCGTAAAAGACCGCGTAAAAAACCTGGGTGTACTTATGAACAATCTCTTCCATCATGCGATTTGGGCACATAATGTATGTGCCCAAAAACTAACGAATTCAAGCACTGAAAACCTTCTTGAATAATGTGGAATTCATAAACGAAACAGAAGGGCTGATAGATACTGCAGCCTTAGAATTTTATTAGATGTAAACATATGACAACTTTTATACAATGAATATACTTGACACTGCAAAAAAAATCATACCAAAGTGTCACAATGGCTAAATTCTGCTATTATGATTTTTATTCCACATTCCTTTGCATTCAACGCACTGTGCGTTGTCTTGTGTGTGGGCGACTACTTTGTTTGACACTGAGTACCGTTATTTATTGCTCATAGGAGCACCGTATTGATTCGTGAACTGGTTCACTAGACATCAAGCTTAGTTTAGGAAGAGCATAAGCTGATACTTGGCTGAGTAAAATATAAGATTAGCATGGTTACAGCTATTTATCAATCTTTTTCTAAATGCAGCCATTCTCGAGATATTTAAAAAAATATTTCTAATTTATTGTCTTTTTTATAGTAAAGCTCTTTCAATATGTTTGTCATGTTATACCGCCATGTTCATGAAATGTTATGAATTTGCTTATAATTTTCAACAACTTTTCCAGATACATCATTATGGTAAAACTATATGTTTAGGAGTTACCTAGAAAAACATTGAAGACATGTGAGTCAATACAAAACGTGGCGATGTTTTTCAACATATCTCTTACTAAAAATCGATAAGACCTTTTCAAAAGTTACACTTGAGTCTAAAAATTCCCAAATGTTGTGGAAAACTCATATTTCCCCCAAGACAAACGGAATACATACTTTCATTCGAATCAAAAATACTCAAGGCCAGAGGAAGACAGCCCAATGTGCCGGTGAGAGATGTGTTGGCTCGGTTAGACCTTGATTACATGTCCCAAATATATGTCTTCTTAAAAGTTATCGATCTTCGTGTGTGATTGTCCTTATATCCTTATATTCTCCTTTTCCTTTTCCTTCGCGAGAAATTAAATCCCTTCTTACTAACAATAGAATAAGGTGAAATGTAAATACATATTAGATATAAGATAGGCTTAAGAATTGAGTATGATGAATGTGAGTGCGAATGTGAGTGTGAACATTGTCAACATATCCTTATATCCCTTCCTTTTCCTGAAACAAAATGTCACCCTTCTAAACTCGAGCAAACCGCGAGTAATCGGTTCTCTACTTCAATAACACTAGAATTAATGAAAAATGTTTATATATACTTGTAACAATACAGATAGGAGTTTGGCTCCTTTAAACTTATGTAACTGAGCCTGTAAAAATAAACGATTTAATAAAAAAAAAAAAATACTCATGTTTTGGCATTTGTCGATTCCATTTGGAATTGCTCTTAAAGTAATTCAAGGTCATGAAACGGCTATGAGAAGCAGAAGCGAAACGAAAAAAAAAATTGGAAAAAGCACAGATCGAAACTGACAGTTTACATGAAAAAAAACTTCGGTCAAATCGAAACAAAAAACAGTTTCGTGAAATTGACCCCAATCAAAATGGAAACGACTCGTCTGTACTAGTATTTAAGGATCCTTAAGATAACTTTGAACTGTATTAATAAATCCGATTTCTTATCTTTTACGAAACTTCTCAGAAATCGTTTAACTCAATCAAAAATCACAAACAATTCATTTATGGGAAGATATTGACAGACGTTCATAAATTTCATTGTTTTAACTAATTAAATCTTTCAAGAACTACAGAACCAGAAAATTTTAGTACTAGTTTACATCTGGTATTTTGTTCTGAAAAATTACTGGAAAATCAGGAAATATCAGGGAGTTTTGAGTCGACACCCTGCCCTTCCATTCACGTTTTAGTTCACACGATTTGACTTTTTTTAGAATCTCTTCATTATGTTGAAAGTTCGTGTATCATGTTTCTGGTTTTTTGGACTCAAACAGATTGTCCAAACATTGATTGAAATTCCTACCCCGATTACTTGTCTCCTTTAATTTATGATCGTTAAAGTAATTTCTCCTGTGAATAAATAAACGACCTCAGTATATTTATCCCGAATATGTTCCATCTATTCTCTCCTGGTTCTGTTTCTTTCAGTCCTACGAAGAATGTGCATTTGTGCATTATGTGCATTATGCATGAAAAATTTTAATCACTTCTTCAATAGCCAAATTTTTTGGTTGGATTAAACAATAAACCAAAATGCATATTATGTGAATATATATTGTAAAAGGCGTTACATTCCCAAAAGCACACTGGTACTTGTGGGAGACACCACTCGGGCCTGTTTCGGAGCACAAGCCTGGCGCACTGACATCTCCCAGGTGTCTAGCAAGTGAGACAACGAGAACATTTCCGGCAGCTTGCTAATCCTAGCGAGGAACGATTGTTGCACCCTTTTCAAGAAAGGCGTTGCGTCGTATTCCTGGTCAATCAACGAACAGAAGGGCGATACAAATGGATAGTCTTCGGGTATTGTGACCGCTACCGGCGGCACGCAGGGCAGATGTTTGTCATCCAAATAACAGATCAATTTGATGGTGCTGGTGCCTCCAACAGCACACTGATCGAGGGACACTTTAAATTTCTGGTCCAAACGAGCTATTTCACCTTGCAGAATATGAGGGATCTCCTGGACACCGCTTGTGCTTGATGTAGCCGGTTCCTCAACTGTCAGCCGAGGACGCTTGGCGGGAGTTTGGAGGTTTTTAATGTCAGGTCCAAACAGCGCCTCTAGACAAGGTCGGAACGTGCGCTGAAGTGTATGATTGCCCATATTACTCTGGAGCGCACTGGAAACAGCTTCCACCAAAGGATTGTTGAGTGAAGTTTCTCTTATTGATCCCAGTTGACTGGTCAGCGCTGCTTCACATTTATAAAGCGTCTCTAACGGAATGCGACAGGTTGGATTACAAAGTATTTCCAATAAACGTTTCATTTTAGCAATTTTATCTATATCATCATTCTCCATTTTAGCAATCATACGCTTGAGTGGTTCGATGTATTTTGTCAGCGAGCGATACTTTTCACGATAGAGCTGCTCGTCTTGTGGATTTAATGGACTCGGGACTGCTCCTCCCGGTTGTCCAGGCGTGTTTAATGTAGATCCCGGAGACTGACCAATGTTTCTAGGGGGAACACTTCCCATTTGGGGACTTGGTGATGGAATTAGTGCAGGACTCGGTATCATTTGACCAGGATGAGATTGAGAACCTAGCGAACCAGGCCCTACCGGAGATGGAACTGACGGTGAAGGTGATTGGCGTAAGAATTGATTCGGAGTTACGCTGCGTACGGCACCACCTGGATAAACTTGTCCACCACTCATCATATCCTTTCGAACCATTTGATTTGCACCAATTGGTACGAAATTTCCCTGCGCTGTCATTTGATTACCAGGGATATTTCCACCCGGACCCATGCCGGCCGAATTTATCTGTCCAGGGCCGACATTCGATGGTTGCTGTTGTTGGCCACCTTGATGCTGCAAATTACCGGGCCCTCCAGGTCCAATTGCAGCCATTCCAGCTTGGGATTGCTGTTGTGCCGCAACTTGCTGCTGAACTTGGGATAAATTTCCTCCTGGACCTCCGATTCCTTGGCCCATCTGAGTCATTTGACTGCCAGCCATTCCCATCTGCTGTTGATTGGGATTCATTCCTGGTGCCATTTGCTGTCGTATCACCTGATTCGGAGCCATTCCCATGTTCCCCTGATTCATCGGACTATTTCCACCCATTTGGCCCATTTGGCCAGCTGCTTGATTCATTCCAACTGAACTCAACTGTTGGCTCAAGGCATTTTGATTCAACTGTGGATTTACTTGTATTCCACCCATGCCGCCCATTGAATTCATCTGATTCGGGCCACTAGGTGCGCCTTGCTGTTGCTGGGTTTGTTGTTGGCCTGCGCCAGGCTGCATTCCCCCTCCAGACATTTGTCCTTGCATTTGCATTGGGTTCATTTGACCCATTTGACCTTGATTCCCCATTCCAACAATCTTTCCACCGCTCATTCCCCCAGGTCCCATGACACCGCCCATTTGATTGGGCATTCCTGGCATCCCAGCTTGACCAGGTTGCATTTGTCCCGGCATCATACCACCCATTTGATTCGGACCACCCATTCCTCCAACACGGTTGCCACCTTGCATTCCAGCCATTCCTCCGGTCATAGGCATTTGGGGACGGTTAAGAGTTTGAAGCAAATTAGAAGCATTACCAGTTCCCATCTGACCACCCATTGGCCCACCGGGACCCATTTGACCACCCATCATCTGTGGTCGACTGCCTTGCGATGCTAGTGTTTGAAGTGCATTAATTGGATCTGGCATTCCACCTTGTTGATTAGGATTACCCCCGTCTTGGTTTCCACCGGCTGCATTCTGTTGGTTCTTGTTTTTGGAATCTGTGGAAATATTAAATTATTCGTGCAACCAAAGCAAAAGGTGACCTACTAAGATGTCTCACTCATTTCACGGACGTGCAAAATTAGTCTTGCGACATAGCCCAGATATTCATCCTTGTTGCGGGCCTTCTGGAAGACATGGTTCTCCATCTCGAGCCCGTTTTTGTTCGATGCCATTCCGGACTGCTGAATCGCCTCATTTCTGTGGATGGTGGATATCGCGTTTGAAATAAGGATTTACTGAGAACTGAACGGATCTAGCACTTACATTTTGTTGACGACACTCTGCCGAAAACTCGAAGTTTTCCACGAATTATCTTCTGCCATTTTGCAGAGATTTTTTTAACAATAAATTAGCGTCGATTTTTCGAATACAAAACTACAAATTAAAGGGAAAATCCACAATTCAACAAAGTGTGATTCACGAAAGCTGTAGCTTGAAAACAGACCAATCGTGTATTCGTTGATGATGGAGCAATAGACATACAGCAAGATACATTAAGAAAGCTGGGACATTTGTCATGATACGAGAATAGAGATGCCAGATTTACAGACATGTCTGTAAATTTACAGACATTTAATTTTTGTTACCGACTTCTTGATAGTTACGATTGACATTGACGTTATACTGGATAGTGATCTAAAAAAAAGTTTTAACTCAATTTTTGTCGTTGTGTGAAGTTGGTTGACCTGAACTGACCTGTTTGTTCCTCTATGGCAGCGGTATCCAACCTTTTTTCATATGGGCAACAAACACGTTTTAGTGTCATGGAGTCGGGGCAATGACAAAGGTTGATAAATGAATACTTTCACTGAGTAAGGAACGCGAACGCTTCGCGAAGCAATTTGAGTAGATGGCAAATTAATTCTAAACATTAACATGTACTGCTTATTGCTCGCTGTCAAGAACACTGGAACTGAAATACTGAACTTCTTGAATATCCAAGTAGTTTTTCAGTATCTCTTAGCAAAATTACATCTCCAACGTAGAACTAAACATCTCAGAAGACGCGAACAACAAAAAATCCGAACCAATTCTATTGTGAGGTAGCGGCAGAAGCGAAAGCAAAAGCATCGAAACAGATTTTCTCCTTCAGTTTTCCACCGAAGAGCACGTCTCTCAACGTTGAAAAACTCCTCACATCACTTTTAATCCGGAAACAACAATTGAAACAACGAAACTTGAATGATTGATTGAAAAAAAAAAACAACAAATAAGTTATTCACGATTTATCAGTCATCCAGCTAGCGATCGAACGGCAGCAATGCTTTCCAAAATGCTTTCAAAAGTAGAAGCGAATGAACTAAGGAAGCTTAAAGCCGCTATAATTCAAACAACTTCATTACAACAATAACTCCAAATACATTCCTGAATTCACAGAAACTTCCTTCAGCCAAAAATAAATACAAAATAGATTCTTAGATTGATAGAAATTTGAGAATTATCGTGAGAACAATACACACACTCAGAACATTTTCTTGTATAACACACAGTGCGGCTCCAGGCGATTACATATTTGTTTGTGATTTCCATAGATTGATTTCGAAGCAGTTTTGAACTACTGAAACAATTTTTTTTGTCAATAAGTAACCAGCATCACATTACATTTTATCTTTCGAATGAAGTGATTGACATTCACACTTTGTTCAACCAACAAAAAGGTATTCAGAACTCAAAACTTTACACCCCAAACGTAACGCTCTCGTTTTAGAAATTTTAAACCTACAACACAGTACAGATTCGAATATGATGTGATGCAAAAATACAGAGGCACTCTCCACCAGATAGCATACAAATCGACGCGGTTCCCCCAACGAACAAAATTGCACCATACTGTGCACTCACGGACCGCAGGTTGAGTATGGCTGCTCTAGGGCTAGGCTCTGCTTCGGACATAAAATCGAAAAATGAAAAAAAAAAGGTTGAATCCCTGGATGAAGATATATTTATCCTATCTTATTTATATTTATTTAGGTATATTCTATCTTTCCACGCCAGAAATCTTTTGTTGAACCAAGTATTCATAGAAGCTCTGTATTAATTCGTGAACAAGTTCACTAGACATTAGAATTCGTTTAAAAAATATAAACTACAGTAGAACCCCGATCATCCGCGAAAGCGAGTTCCATAGTAATTCTATAGAGCTTCCCGAAATTTGTCACTGAGCGATAGGCACTTGCTCTTTTGTTTTGGTCATGATTTTCACATTATAAATATATTTGAACACTGGCGTACACGAACTTACAGATGGATAATTTAATGATTTCTGTATTTATAAAACATATGTTTCATGATGGAATATTCATTCGCTATCCAACTCTTGACGAGTAAAGTTCAGTGTCGGTATTGTGCGTTGCCACTTTTGCTATTGTGCTATTGGTATACGACGTGAAGGTCATTGCTGTCCGCTTTCGACCTGACCTTTTGTGAAGTGGAACAAAGGAACAAAGGAAGCAGCGCTCTTGCAGCGAGCCGGATTGCGGCTGTTGAACTGAGCCGGCATAATCTTGGGAGACTTCAATTCTCACGGAACTGTCTGGGGGGAACAGTACGACGACAATCGTTCATTGTTGATATATGACCTTTGTAACAGCTTTAATGTGACCGTTTTGAATACTGGGGAAACAACACGTGTACCTTCGACACGAAATACATGTATTCCATATTTGGTGTGATAAAAATCTACTAAAACTGAAAGCGAAAAAGTGCAACTCTATAACATTTAGCAGAAAAAAACATGTACCAAATATTGTAATATGTCTTGGAAATCAAAATGTAGAAAAATGTGAAATAGTTAGAGATCTAGGCGTCGTCCTCGACTGTAAACTCACAATTCATAGAACACTACAACTCTGTAATTAATAAGGCGAATAGTGTGTTAAGTTTTGTCAAACGCATCTCACATAACTTCCAGGACCGATACACAATAAAGCTTTTATATATTACATATGTAAGGCCTATTCTGGAATACTGTAACATCGTTTGGAACCCGTATATGGTCGTACATGAAGAACGCATTGAGTCAGTCCAGAAACAGTTTCTTCTATTTGCACTTCGTAAACTCAACTGGACCTCATTTCCACTTCCTTCATATGAAGCACGCTCATAAACATCCAAACACTAAAAGAACGCCGTGAATTTGCAATGCTTTCTTTTGTTAATGACCTAATTTTTTGACTGTAATAGTCAGCTGAATTACTAGAAAAACTAAATTTCTATGCATCTGGGCGTCAACTAAGAACACGTAATTTCTAATTCTATTTTCTAACCAAAACATCCAGAACAAATTATGCAAATAACGCCCCAAATAACGCTGATTGTATATACGCATCAATCGCATGATGCGTATATACAATCAGCACAGCGAAATAATTGACACAACAATGAATAAAAAACTGCTAAAAAAACATGTACCGCAAAAATAATATTTAACCTAAGACAACATTGTAACATTAGTGTATAAGTGTGTAGTCTACATTTGTTGGACGAAATGAATAAATAAACAAATAAACCTCCTGCTAACCCAAGTGCTCTTGACTTCTCGCTTTGCTCGAATTCACTATCATTAGATTGCAAGTGGAATGTAATCCAGGACCCCAACGGTAGTGATCACTTGCCAATCAAAATTTCCATCACCATTGGGTCGAATTCTTCTAAATCTATAAACATGGCATATGACCTCACAAGACACATTGACTGGAAAAAATATGCGGACGCGATTGCTCTAGCCATCAATTCCAGAGATGGCTTACCTCCATTGGAGGAGTATAACTTCCTTTCTCGTTTGATATATGACAGCGCGGTTCGCGCTCAAACGAAACCCATCTCAGGCTCCACTATTTGTCGAAGGTCTCCCAATCTATGGTGGGATAGCCAGTGTTCCAAGCTTTATCAGGATAAATCGAATGCATTTAAAGTTTTTCGGAAACGTGAAACCATTGAAAATTTTCAGTCGTATTTGAACCTTGAAAATCAATTTAAAAACATGATCAAAGGAAAAAAACGTGCTTATTGGCAAAAGTCTGTGGGAGGTTTGTCACGAGAAACGTCTATGAAAAAATTATGGAAAGTGGCTCGAAACATGAGAAATCGCTATTCAACGAATGAAAGTGAAGAATATTCACATCGGTGGATTTTTAATTTTGCGCGGAAGGTTTGTCCCGATTCCACTCCCATGCAAAAAATTGTACCACAAGATAGGTGCGATCTTGATTCCGAGTTTTCGATGGTAGAATTCTCTCTTGCTCTCCTTTCTTGTGAAAATTCGGCTCCAGAAACGGATAGAATTAAGTTCAACTTGTTGAAAAACCTCCCTGATGTGGCGAAACATCGCTTGTTGAATTTATTCAATCGGTTTCTGGAGCATAATATTGTTCCAGATGATTGGAGACAAGTGCGAGTTATAGCTTTTAAAAAACCCGGAAAACCCACGTCCGACTTCAATTCCTACCGCCCAATACCAATCTTGTATACGGAAATTGTTGGACAAAATGATCTTGTTTCGCCTTGATCGATGGGTTGAAACGAATGGCCTACTCTCAGATACACAATATGGGTTCCGCAGGGGCAAGGGGACAAATGATTGTCTTGCGTTGCTTTCTTCAGAAAGACAATTGGCTTACGCCGAAAAAAAAACAAATGGCTTCAGTATTCTTGGACATAAAGGGGGCCTTTGATTCTGTTTCAATAGAGGTTTTGTCAGACAAATTAAACTCTCGGGGTCTGCCGCCTCTATTGAATAATATGTTATATAACTTGCTTTGTGAGAAACAGTTGAATTTTTCTCACGGGGATTCGACAGTAAGTCGGGTCTCCTACATGGGACTCCCCCAGGGCTCATGTTTAAGCCCCCTTTTGTACAACTTCTATGAAAGCGACATCGACAATTGCCTTACACAAAATTGCAGCCTAAGACAACTTGCAGATGATGGAGTGGTGTCTGTCATAGGATCAAACGAATCCGACCTGCATGAACCCTTACAAGATACTTTGAACAATTTTTCAACCTGGGCCATTGGGCTAGGGATCGAATTCTCCACGGAGGAAACAGAGATGGTGGTTTTTTCTAGGAAGCATAGATCAGCAAAACCAAAGCTTCAACTTTTGGGTAAACCGATCACTCATGCTATGTCATTCAAGTATCTTGGGGTCTGGTTCAACTCCAAATGTTTTGAGCAGCTGATCGAGTTAAATTTTCACTCAGGATTCATGAGTTCATATCATGAATTCATCTCCATGCAGGTTGATCCTTCTTCGTATATTCCTAACCGTGTTTGTTTTCCTGACTACATCAATTCCTCTGTGCATTTTGATCTGTCCATGAAGCAAGATATCCATGGATACTCAGATTATCAACGATCGAGGATAGCTCCAACGATCTTCGATGCAAAGTATGGGGGTATCAATTGTGATAATATGTACTTTACTGATGGGTCCACTATAAACGAATCCACAGGATTTGGAGTGTTCAACAAAATTTTCAGCACCTCCCATAGTCTTCAGTTCCCTTGCTCAGTATATATTGCTGAATTCCATGGCAGACCGATAGAGTGATTCTCAGTTTTTCGTGAAAATTGTTAGTTTTTTTTTTATTGCGAACTATTAGACCCGATTTTTTTACTAGGGTGGTTAAAAAAATCTTTTCCCCCTTTTTTTCAAAAATGATTTTTTGCTAAATTCATAGCTATCTACTGGACCGATTCAGATGATCGACATATCAAATTAAAGCCAAACGCCTAGCTTGTCTTCTTTGAAAAAATATTACAGTCGCAAAAGATTGAATTTTGTTTCCGTAATTATTGATTGTGTTTGTTTCTTCTCGTCGACTGAGTTCTGGGCAAACACCAATTGTTGAATTTCTTATAATGCTTTTTCAATTAATTTATTTAATTAAATGATTCCATGACAGTGCAAGATGAATGCTCTGGAAAATGGTTTTTCTGAACTTTGAATTATTATTTTTTAGCTGAGAAACAATGCAAAATGGTTTTGATGTTCGAATATAAATATTAGATTTTCAATTGCCATTTAAAGAAAAGGCGACACACAAATAAATTGGGAGAATGGCTTTTGATTTTTCAAAGGTTGGTACCGATTCAATTAGTGGATCGATCCCTACGTCTTTTAGAAAATCGATCCGTCAAGATCGTTCTTTTTATAGAGACAATAAAGGTACTTACGTATTAGCGTCACCGGAGTTGACACTCAGTTATTTTTTGTATTGTTGTTGCCTTGTTGTTTGCAGTGTTTATTATTTTTTAGTGCTCGCCGTCGAAAGCGGCGGTCTCTCGCAAGCAAACCTGTGTTCCATCGATTGGCCGGTTAGTTTGAAACATAGAAGATGATTCAGCAAGGCACCAACAATACAAAAGTTAACTGAGTACCCAAGCGAAAAATAAAATAGCGGTCCATTGAATTTCGGCTCCGGTGATGCATTAGCGTCGCCGTTGTCGAAAGTCGGACTCACGTGAATTTTGGGCTGCTGTGCTTTTGGTGTGCGGTGTGTCCAAGAGGTAAAAGAAAAACAAAGTTCCAAGCTGACAACGATCAGAAAAAACACAAGAAAAACAGTGAACCGTTCCATTATTTGAACTTTTTTTTTGTTGAGGAATGTAAGTGAGAACAACTTCTTGAAAGACTTACTTCAGAGTGTGTATTACAAACGGGAGGAGCTTGAACGAGCAACGCGCGCGAAAAAAAATTTCACCATCATTTATAGCGCGAAAAAAGTTACATATCATTCCCATAACGGGTTCGACCGTCGGCGGAAACATTACCACAGATTGGATTAGCTGGGCCAGGAAAAATTCCATTACAAGAAGTTGTAAATTGTGACCATTGAAGGTATGTACTGTCGTATTAACGTAAGTACCCAAAAAAATTCTAATCTGAACACCAGGCAATCACTAAACAGGAACGGCTGAAGGTGCTGATTGAAGACATCTTTCCAGCGAATGGTGACATCATAATGGACGACGAGACCAACTTGACGCTGGACGACAACGTCTGGCAGGGGACCCAGTACTTGATGTCCGCCACCAAGTAGATAAGAAATGGCGTTAAATATCTCTCACGCCAATTTCCCGAAGAAGATCCTACTGTGGCTGACGATTAGCACGAAGGGAATGTCCAAACCGTTGTTCTTTTCTTCACGGCTTGCGGTGAACGGACAGATACACAGTACGAAGTGTCGGGAGCTGCCGACTTCATCGAAAAGTATTACGCGAAAGAGAATGGGGTCTTCTGGCCGGACATAGCCTTGGTCCATTATGAAAAGAGATCACTGGAGGAGGTGGACCGGCTGAAGATAAACGTTATATCCAAGTCCCATCTGTGGTATTTCGTTTTCAAAAGAAAATAAAAAAACACGGTAATTTTGTGTATTTCACCAATGCACTTACACCAACAGTTGCAGTCCGAAGGAAGCAAGGCGTGAATGGTGATTGCCAGAAGCTCCGGTAACTTGGTTGGGAAGTTCTTATGCATTATCTTTATAGTCCGGATGTTTGCATCATCAGCAGTAACATCAAATTCTGACTGCTGCGTTTGTGGCGGCATGTAGGGCCTGTTTCTGCCAGAGGTAAAGGAACGTGCGGATGTAGTCATCCGCTTGTATGGAGAGAAAGTCATATACGAAGATGAATTGATCAGAAGGAAAGAAAGGATTCTATGAGAAACAGTGTGTTAATTATTTGGTATTGTTATAAATTTGAAAGGACTTAAATTTCTAAGTGGAAGATTAAAGAAAAATTATGAAAACTAATTGAAGAAAGTTTACAGGAATGCCTACTGAAAGAGGTCCTAAAATTTGGTATAACACCGAACAAAGCACCAAATGATTACCATCTGTTCCTGATGAATGATTTTGATAGTGAAAAATACTCCTAAACGAGGAATACAATGCTGTCACTCAGGTCTCCCAAGCCATTTAAATAGTCATTTCTCTTGAAATACTGGAAAAACTATTAAAATCTGAATTGGTGGGCTGTGATTTATGCTGGTTACTGTATATTGTACAAGAGTCAATAAAAATTGCTTAGTATCCAGTAGTTCGCACTTATTTCATATTATATAATCCGTTGGTTATTTTTTTTAATATTCATTCTGAAATCGTGAAACATTCGATGCACACGAGTTCAAATAGTGGCTTTTTTACGTTGGAAAATCTAGAGAACGAACTTTGACCTCACTTTCCCGAAGAAGAGTAATGAATAACCCAACCGTTTTGCATGGTCGTGCACTTGAGACATCTCGGGAATTTAAGAAAAATACTTGAATAATGTTGCCTTCCGTTCGCCACGATTGACAAAGTTTTTTCCTCTGTCCAGCTGAAATCAAAAAAAGCTTACCGAGAGATAATATAATTTCCCACATAAATAATTCATAATCATCGTATTAATTCCACGCTGAAGTTCCACCAAGCGGCTGAAGCTCTTCCGCATCCCCCGATCGCAAGCACCGGTCGCAATATATCGCAAAGAAAACTCTTTCTTCTATCCATTCTCAATCCAAACCTTGACCGTGCAACAGCTTCGACCGTTTGTTTCGAAAAGGCAAAAGATCGCAGCGTGTTGATCTGACCGAGTTCGTCGCTTCTCCTACACACAATCTTTGTCAATCTCTCGCGCAAAACCGTGTCGAACATAAGTCGCACTCACGTGAATTTTGGGCTGCTGTGCTTTTGGTGTGCGGTGTGTCCAAGAGGTAAAAGAAAAACAAAGTTCCAAGCTGACAACGATCAGAAAAAACACAAGAAAAACAGTGAACCGTTCCATTATTTGAACTTTTTTTTTTGTTGAGGAATGTAAGTGAGAACAACTTCTTGAAAGACTTACTTCAGAGTGTGTATTACAAACGGGAGGAGCTGGAACGAGCAACGCGCGCGAAAAAAAAAATTCACCATCATTTATAGCGCGAAAAAAGTTGCATATCATTCCCATAACGGGTTCGACCGTCGGCGGAAACATTACAACAGATTGGATTAGCTGGGCCAGGAAAAATTCCATTACAAGAAGTTGTAAATTGTGACCATTGAAGGTATGTGCTGTCATGTATTCATGCTGTTGATCGCATTCGATTTATATCGAACCGAAACACATCCATAATAAATGGGCGGAGATTTATAGGCAACAACCTTCCCGGCATATATATTGTCCTATCTGTATAATAATTCACTTATCCTCAATGTGGAATGGATAGATAAATTATATCAGATAAGGGAGCTTATCCCACATTTCGCGTTGCTTTCCAGCCTCCGATTTCTTCAGTTTTGATAGAACCGCGAGAAAACGGTGGCCGTTGTCGATTTCGCGCCCAACAGTCCATGATGATTTTTCCGCACTATCGCCACCAAGTGCTGGAGGCAAGACGCGCCTTAGCGCAGGAACAGGAGTTATTGTGTTCTATATTTTTATTATTGATCACTTACAACGGCAGCGTTGTCAGTAGCATGACTAACGAACAAGCGCAAACGGGAAGCGAAAGAGCGTAATTGCCATATTTAGAAGGGAGTGCACCACAGTCTTCTCCAATTGAAACCACCCAGTTTTTTTTTCGTTCGTCGAATGGTACACACGATTCGATTTGATATGGCCTAATGGAGAGAAAAGGGTTCATTGGATTACCACGAAGTTTGTTGAACTTCGGTGGCTTTTGCTGGCTGGCATTGAAGGAAGCTGCGCAGAATACCCTCCGAGTAGCGTTCGATGAAATTGCTCACCTAATTGGCTTTGATCGAATTAGATATGCGGACAAAACAAACTTTTTTATTTACTTCTTTTTGAGATTTGACTACGCCTCTCAAGTCCTAACGATTATGATTTCTGAAACCATGAAGACGTAATAGCTGGATATCTGAAGGGGCATCTTTGTGTGTCTAATCAATAAACACAATACTCCAAAAAATGGTTTTTAATTTTTTATACACCTTTCAAACCGTTCTAAAACGATATAAAAACCCATTTTTTCTAAGTTTACAGAAATATATAAGATATCGGTTGAAATAATGTATATAGGGGAGGAAATGGGGGTTTGCGAAAAAAATTTTTTTGATGCCAAATATCTTAAAATTGTATGCAACGTCGTGATTTAGTGTCATCTCGAAATAATTTTTGACGTGGGACTACGTCTAACCGGAGTATATGGGGGGTAAAATGAAAACCTAAACACAGAACATGCCGGGAAAAATGAAAGATTCCGAATGCTTATAACTCGAACATTTCGAACTGGATCGGAAAGATGTTTGCATCAACTGATAGGGAATATTTCTACGCATCTATCGCAATTAATAAAATGTTATTTTTCATTAGACAAACAATTGAATTACTGTAAAACGTTAAACGTTATATAAACGCCCTAACTACCTCGTTTTGATTGGCCCGGTTAACGGTTTTCCCAACACAGCCATCAAAACCAACCAGCATTGGGGAAATCGACCTTGCAAATACATGAAAGTATGGGGATTTTTGTTCTCATCGAAACGTGTTCCCTAACACAGACTTCAAAACCAAGCAGCGTTGGAGAAATCGGCTTTGGTAATACATGAAAATCGGGGGTATTTTTGTTCCGACTGAAATGTGTTTCCCTAACACGGACTTTAAAATCATTGAGCGAGGGGAAATTGGCATTGGCATACATGTAAGTCGTGGTCATTTTTGTTCCGACTATTATGTGTTTCCTTAACGTAGACTTCAAATTAATGGAGCGTGGGGAAATTTGCATTGCAAATTCATGCAAGTCGGGAGTATTACTGTTCTGGCTGGAATATGTTTCCCTAACACAGACTTCAAATCCATGGAGCGTGGGGAAATTGGCATTGCAAATTCATGCAATTCGAGGGTATTTTTGTTCCGACTGAAATGTGTTTCCCTAAAAGCCCCCGCAGACTGCAGGCATTTGCATATGCGCACACTTCACCGATTCAGTATCGGCCGATAAAAAGTTCGATGGGCTTCCCGATTGCATTCAAACTGTTTTGTCGGTAAACTATCGGTCGTCTGTTTAATCAGTACTGGCTAGCCTTGACCTGCGGCCATACGACGATTGTCTATTGGTCGATTGTTCAATTCGCTCTCAATTTTGGAATCCGACATACGTGCCGTGCAAATCACTGAGAATGGGATGCACCCAATACTCTCGGATTCTGATTCTGTTGATTTTCCTTCTCCGTTGTCAAACGATGATTAAACAATATGCGTTCGACGTACATGTCAAAATCGAAACTGAGTACCTGCAGTTCATCAAACCAAGCAAATTCGCGGTTCGAGAAGTACGTACACTTGAGAGATGCAATCTTCAGAGGGAAATGTAATATAAAATAATCGTTTGATAATTCTTCCGTTCACATCTTTTGTCCTAGGCATCATACCAAACGTAAAAGAAATTAATTTTAATTAATTTTAAATTTACTTATAACGAAGAACATAATCTATCACAATGCGTGAATTGACCTTACATGGCATTTATTCAATCTTTTTACTCACAAACCGAATATATTGAATTCTGAAATTGGTTCATTCAATCAAAAATTCAATCAATACAAACAAATGATTGCTAAGCTAAGGTAGTCCCACGTCAACCTTGCGGATATATCATAGATATAACCCACCCCTTTTTTTCTGTCAAACATCGGCATTCTGGGACGAAAAGTACGGTTTTGGCTGTCAATAAAAATAGTTATCTCGATTTTTCATTCGGAACTGGCTACGAAATATTGATTTGCACCGCCTTGCGGCACTCTCTCTTAAGTCCGATTGAGCTGATATTTTGCATAGGATATTTTTTCGAGGTGGTGAACATTTGTTATGGGGCAACTTCTCGAAATTCGAGATGACCCTTTGCATTGGCACCCTAATGTATATCGCCTCTGGGATATATGCTGCTGTATATACGATTTAATGTTTGCTGGGATGCCATGATCGTCTTATTCTAATGTATCGATGAAGTACCGGGGAGTGAGAGCATAACGTGGCTCGTTCTGTTATTCTTTCCTGTATGAAACAATAGCATCTGCCCCATCAATGATGAATTTCTTTTCGTCAGAGAAGATCTGCTGAAGGAGTAAATCGGCTTTCTCGACTCACAATTTTGGATGGAAGCGTTCTATCAAAACGGACTTTTGCAGATTGTTTTCCATCAACATGAATTAACAGCCAGGAAACGTCAAAGTACCGTGATGATTAGTGATAGTTACATTCGAATATTCAACTGCGAACAATATTTCAGTCCCAAAGTTTTCTAAATATATCTTTTAACATACCCTAATCACGCTGCAAGTGATTCAAAACTTGACCAAATCTCAAATGGCATAATAAATCGCCAAAACACCCATGTTTTCGGTCCTTCAGGTCGGGGTGCCCGCTTAAGATCGGTTATTAATTCTGGTTCAGTTTGGTTGTGATTCCGTTCGCATGCACAAAGAAGTATACCAACTAAATCATTCTGTGTTTACGAAAGAAACAAGAGATCGTCACTAATCCACATCATCGCGAATACCGTTGGTTGTAAAATTCAGGGAATTAAAAATAGATTGTAGGGTTGATGTAAGCCCAGCTTCAAGCTACGACGCCTTGGAACCTGTTCCCGACAGTACTCTATTCTCTCCGCATCCATTAGCACCAAATTGCAATTGTTCGGGGAGCACACACAAACACACGCAGGCCATACTCCGTCGTTCCGCGATCTCAAATGTTAATAACGGGTTTTCTGCGCGATCGCTGACCACAGCTCGGGAGAGGGAATGTTGCAGCGAGCAGTGGACAACAAAAGAACTGCAATCAGCTGTTGGTTTGATGAAATTATAAGAATTGTTTGGCTGATTAGCATGCAAAATGTGAAACCGCGAAAGATTCTCGACTCCATTAGCCACCCTTTCTTGGCAATTATTGTATCAGCTAAACCGCACCCATCCGCGCATCGATGAGCCGAATTTGCCCGGTTCGTAGGATGTCTCTCAGCTCAGAAAGCAACAAATTAGATGGTAATTATGTGCGATCTCTCACTCGCGATACTTTCATCTTCTTTTGGTGTCTGCTTTTGGTTAAGGGTTTTCCATTTCTCTGAGCAGATGTCAGTGCTAAAGATAGATCTGAGAACATGAAATGGATTAATTCCAATCCAGCCCCAGCGGAATGATTGTTGAAACATTGCGCTTGTTAGTGTTAATGATGGGGGTTTTGATGTGCCGCTGTGTGTTTTTGTTGGATTCCGCTGTTTGTCGAAAAGACTCCCCAAACAACAGTTACTCTCCAAGACAAGTCGAATAAAAATGGTAATTAGAACCTCGTGTAATCAATTATTCGACGTTGAAGGAAAGTAGTTCGCGGAACGAAGCTATCAATTTTGAACAATCCGGGCCCACCTTGGCACTGAACATGCAATTGCGTTCATCGAGGAAGATCTGGATATGGCCCAAAAATGATTTCAATGGTTTTGTACCAACTGAGATTTTCAGTGAGAGTTCGCACTATGTGAAATTCACCATAAACATTTAATGTTATCGTTTGTAAAAACCAACTTCAGTATTTGAAACTGAGAACTCATGAACATATGAATCCATTCGAAGTTTTCCTTGGCAAAGTTGTCTGTTGAGAATAAGTCGCCTTCACTATACACCGTGTGCAACAATTTCTCACACAAATTCAAACTTCAATTTTGACGTAGAACTACGTCTTTCAGGAAAGGAGCCAAATCAGAAAACAGGTCCCATCAGTTTATTTATTAGGCTCATTTAGCAATTCAGCTGTAACAGAGCCGAATTCATTCGTGTATATTTTTATCTTAAGATAACTTTTTGTTGTATATTACACTGTCACTATTTTTAGGCGTAAGAGTATTCCTACCAATCGATAAACATTTGTTCTGAAATATACCTCGATCTGTAGGCCAACAACCTGTCGTTTAGGACATTGTGAAACAATTGCAAGACTTTTCATCCGAAAAAAAATAAAAATTTTGTTCACTGTGCCATGATAGTAGGACAGTTGCCCTTTCAGGCCGTTTATTCTTCCAAGCTTTCGGAACTCTATGAACTTTACGTTTCCTAAAAGCTTGGCATCCCAGGTCATGTTTGAGAATTTGTCTATTTCCAAACATTGAAAACAGGGGCCAGGGGCCAAGTATAGAGCGTTGTGATTTTTTAATTCGCTCCCTGGCGATCTTAATCACTCGCTCAGTGATTTCTGAAAGTTTCCTGCCGGATCTTTTCCGGTAATCAAACGAGGAAGTCTCACGGTACCTTCTAAAAAACAAAATGAAGCACCACTCCACGTATGAAAATAGCGCTTGAACGCACTCCTTCTAAACAATGCACAATGGTCCAGGAGATGCATTTAAGTGGAAATTAGCATTTAGAGCTCGACAGTTATTCTATAGATAAAAACTGTCTTCGACAAAGTGGTTAACATGATAGAGCGCTCGCTTTTATTTTGTCAAAAATAGGGTGACCAAAATTTTCCATGAAATAAAAAATCTAACTTTCTTATCTTTATAGATAGAGGTAAACATAGTTCGACAATGTTGTAGCTCCAATTATTTGAGACATCTTTGTAGAACAAAGTTTTTCTCTATCTCTTGAAATAACCGATATAGCGCCTTTTAAGGGTTATCATGAAAAAACGTTGCGACAATTGTGCTTTGACACTTTATCATTAGCATCGTTGTACTAAACACTAACATTTGTTCTAAACTGCTTGCGCCGAATTCGCGATGACAGTGGCATGGTGTCGACGTATGGGCCATAATTTGGGTCCCAAACTCGTTAGTGTAATCTCTATCAGATTAGAAGACATGAAGCCGGTTTTTAAATTCTAAAATTTGATTTTCACATCATGTTATTTGATTACTTGAAACACTTGTTTCTGACTTTCATTCAACTATATGGCTAAACAATTCCAACATTGTTGCTGAATTTTTTCATCATAATATAGAGTTGTCTTCATAAACAATTTTCGTATCAGACTTTTTCACCACCTGCAAACAAAAATGTTTTTCATTTAAATAGAATACTAGTTTGGTATGGAAAAGCTAAAGTAAACGAAGCTCAATGCCGCCAGCGCGGATATGTCAATGTGTTGTTTTTAAAAACTGATCCGTAGACACAACAAGAACAAGATTTTCACACGAATTTTATTTTGTTTTTGTTTGCATGAAAAGTGGTGACGCGAATGCTAGATTGTGACTGCAAATCAACAGACTGCGTCAGGCGAATGTTTTAGTACAAAACGCAAACAATGAGAGTTGATGAGAAGCAACGCATAACGCGGCATTCTGTTTTCACCTTTAAAATCACAATCAAACATACAAGTAGTTACTTCTGTGCGCAAAATAAAAACGAAGAAAATCATCATTCAGCGATTCAATAAGTGACTTCAATTATTTTATATACGTCTAACCGGAAGATATAGGGGGTGAAATGGAAATCTAGGCACTGAACAAGTAGGAAAAAATGCAAGATCTGGAACGCTTATAACTCGAGCATTTCTCAATAGATCGCAAAGGTTTTGGCATCAATTGATAAGGAATATATCTACGCATCTATCATAATGAATAACATTTCATTCTTCTTGAGATAAATAATTGAATAATTGTGAAATATCAAGCATTGTCCAAATGCACTATGTGCCCATTTTTGATTGGTCCATTTTGTGCTCCTCAAATCGTACCGACCAAAACGGGCAACCAGAGCAGCAACGAAATAGAATGAAGCACCATTGGAAAGGAAAAAGAAAAAAATGAACGAAACATTGGTCGCTGTCTCACACATGCGTAATTCCCGAGCCAGCCAGTCAGCTTAAAAATCCCCGCTCCGCTGCCGTAACGTAACGATTGTGTGCCTTTCTCAAGGCAAGAGGGTGGAGGTGGTAGCGCTAGAGTAGAGTAGAGTTTTCAAAGGGCCTTTCTCAAGGCTAGAGACGAATGAACTGAAAAAGTTTAAAGTCTCTATAATACAATACCTTCCTTCCGTAACGATCATTCTCATTCAAACCGTACATCACATCGGTTCGCATCAAAACACTTCAACAAACCAACCCAAGCAGCAATGTCTGGACATGGCAAAGGAGGAAAAGTGAAGGGAAAGGCAAAATCCCGCTCGAACCGTGTTGATCTGGAGTTCCCCGCAAGGGTAGCTAGGCTGAGCGCGTTAGTACCAGTGCACCAGTCCACTTAGCCGGCGTTATATAGTTTCGGCCGCCGAAGTGATCGAGTTGGCTGGTAAAGCTGCTCGCGACGATAAGAAAACCCGCTTTTCAGGGCCATTAAACCTTTCAAAGAAGAGTTATTAAAAGTTTTTCACAATACCAATGCATTCTAAAGCGACATAATATGACATATAATATAAACTGATTTATTTTGTTTATGCTTGTTCTTGAACTTATTGGTTTGGGGTCTTTTAAATTGATCATTCAGTTTTCACAAACCCATGCATGGTTTCCGAATTAAAAGTGGCTTCAAATTACAACACATTGTATGCAGGATGGCATTAACGAATTTTCTCGGTAGCAAGAACTGCTTTCTTTGGTTGATAACTGATGTTGAAAATTGACTGACGTTACATCTGCATTGTATAGAAACATAACTAAGGAGCAACATGATGAGCTATGTATTTCCTGCTGCTCTGTTCTTATTTCAAAGGACTTTAATCCTGTGTTAATTTACTGTTGGTTTTTCAGAACGCTTATAGCTCGTTTAATTCTCGACAGATCGTAGAGTTCGTCTCCAAAACCTCAGTTCTTTTTCATTTCTATTTACTTTGTTTGCGGAGATACAAATCTTACAATTCATTCGTCTCCGAAACCACAGTTTAAGGTACGGTAATGTGCTCAATAGTGAAATATATGATAGTGAATGAGCTGATGACCACCTATGCTTCCCCTATCACAGCCATCATTTTGATTGTACGATATGTGCATACGCCGAGAGATGCCCGGCGTTGAACATTTAATAAGTACAAAGCCTTCGGAAAAAAAATCAAGAATCAACTATAAGACAGTGAGAAAAAATTGAGAAAGTTTGTAAAAAAAACGCAAAAACACAACACCAAAGGTTCTTTTCAGAACCCCCAACATGTTCATGAAGAGTTAACAGTAAACTAATCCATTTTTCAGGTAGATAGGTAGGTATTCACGTAGGAGAAGAAAATAAAACAATATATTTAAAATATATATTTAGCAAAAGCTGTCCCCTTTGTATAGTCCTACGTCACTCCGGTTATGTCCCCGACATTACCCACCCGTCTTTTTTACTCTGAAAACAAATTCAACATCTATAACAACGACGCGACACATTGCTACCGATCATTTTTTAAGTCATCGGTCACAATATGTTGTCTGTGTCAAATTATATCTGTTTAGTGTGTAAGTAAAATTTTGTTTTGTTGTGACTGGTCTAATTGTTGTTAAATGTAAATACCTTGACAAAAAAATCGATGTAAACGAACTGACCCGACAGGCCGACGTGGTTTGAAATCAGGCGAAAAAGGATTGACAGATGTCCTTTCGGGAGGAAATGGAAGAAGGAAATAAGCGAGAGGAAAGGGAAGGCGGTGACTTAGAAGAAGAGATTGGGTTGACTCTAGAGAAGGGCAAAACGGTTCACTTTAATGAACCTTTCAGTGACCAACCGTTCACTTAAGTGAACTAGTTCTTTTGAACAGTTCACTCAGTCTTTCGTACATTAGAAGGGATATGCCAAAGCAAGTATAAAAAATTGTGAGATATAATATATGATATATATGTGCTCCCTTGGCCGAGTGGTTAGCGTCATAACTATCATGCCGGGTGTTCGGGTTCGATTCCCGTTCTGGTCGGGGGAATTTTTCGTCAAAGAAATTTCCTCCGACTTGCACTGTGATCACGCGTATTCTAGAGCTTGCCACTCAGAATCCATTCAAGGCGTGTTATTTGGAATAGAAATCTCAACTAAGTACTAATAAAAATGACGCAAGTAATACTACGTTGAGACGGCGAAGTTCCTCTAGGAACGTTAGTGCCATTGAAGAAGAAGATATGATATATATGATATAATATAAAAACAATTCATATCAGCGACACAAATTTTTATATACTGTTCAAAAAGACGGTTTGAATCGTTTCGCTTTTAACTGTATATTTTGATGAGGTAGATTCGCATATCTTACTGAAATATTTACCCTCGACTTAAAAATATGAAATTAAAACTTCATTTGATAAATAATCGAACAATCGAATTTAAGAACCACCGTATCCTGAAATATTGCGTTTTATTATGAAAACGACAATACCGACATCTTATTTTTGTTATTTCATGGGGCTATCGTTTGTTTCCATTCGTTAATTTGAGGATTATTTACCTTGCAGCAGCATTAATCTATCACTCGTTCGCTCGCCTTCCTCTTATGGCAGATTTACATTAGGGAAATCTATAGCTATAGATGGATTTATTCACGTGAATGTGTAAACGGGTGATAATAAATATGATACACTTATTCGAGGTATATATAACTTGAATAAATTCAGCATATGTAAACGCTTGTGAATTTCTCACTGGTAAGATATCGCTAAAGTTGGATACAGTTCTACTTCAGGTGAATAAATTCACCGAAAATGTGAATATATTCATTATAGAAGTTCACGCTAGTGTAAACGGTTGATGCGATTTCTATAAGAGACTCCGCATACTACAGACTTTCTTTCAACCAACAGTTTGGTCGGGTCGGCCTTCTGGTGCAAAAACCGATCCAACTGAATCGTCGTAATGTGCGCACATGCATACCTCTCCGTACTGATTAAGAAGCCGACCAAACTATCGGCTGACAAATCAGTCTGCAGTATGCGGGGGCTCTAAATCTCATCATATTTCTTCACATGAATATATCGCTAGTCTAAACCCACCCTTATACACCGATCACCATACACAGTTCGTTCTGAACTAAATGCACAGTTCAGCCAGCGGTCAGTTCGCTCTGAACTGTATACACAGTTCCGCCAGCGGTCATCGTACACAGTTCGTTCTGAACTTGGTAAGCAGTTCATGTAAACTGTTGCCTAGTAAAAAAGAACGACCGTTCGTTCACTCTTTTTGATGAACTAGTTCTTTTGAACAGTTCATGAACGGTTTGACTATCTCTAGTTGACTCGGTCACTTAGTCCGGAGCCAGGAAACGACAAGAAAGTTGAAAAGTTGGAAGAAAAATTTGTTAAGAAATATAAGTTGTGGAAAGATAGTGAGTTGAAAAGCGACATAGTAAAAAATCGTACAAAAAGAAGGAGAAAGACTGGTAGAGTGTAGTGAAGAAGTTGAGAGCAAAATCCATCTTCTGACCAATTCAATAGGGCCCAGAGCCAAACCATTCGCTCGTAGGTTCTGTATAGGAACTCCGGCCACCTACCACCACCAAAGCGATATTCTCGCGAGAGCAACCTCATTGCAAACGGATGACGACGAGTTCATCCGTTAGGGCTGACAGCATCCCTCCTCTCAGCATCAACGACGAACAGAAGCGCGACGACAACTATCACGAAGGACGAAGCGAAGGGCCCCTACGATCACGGTACCATACTAACCCCAAAAATCGAAAAAATATAAATTTGGAAAGAACAACTAACTTTTCCTTCTACATCTATCACCAAAGCCAGTCCATTTTGCACAGACAACTTCTCGTGTCCGCTTTCCATCGAATATTTTACTGGTTTTCATAAGGTCAGAACAGTCTTCCCGAGGGCCAAAGCCGAAAGAGAGAATAAAAGAAGAGGGGAGCTAAGCCGGGCAGTACGGCTAAAGCCATAGTTAACAATATCATTGTGCACTCCTATATGTATACGCTGCACATCTTCAACATTAATTGTCAACCTGACGTGACGCAAAACGCAGCACCCTAAGCCCAGCTTAAGCTTACGTAATGTTACGCGTCCTTTGTTATGGTTTATTATTTACTACTCGCTGTAGCTTCTTTCCTTGCTTTCAGATCTTGTTTCATTCTTTTTAGTGATCAATATTATGTTGCTCTAAATTGCTTGTCTTGTTCGCACGACTTTCTTGTTTTATCAAAATCGGAATGTCGGATAACTTTTGTTGAATAATATTCTTGTATCTTTGTACTTTGTTGTGGGTTCGAGCACGAGCCTAGTAGATTGCAATGGATTAACATATTAATTTTTTATATCACCATTACACAAACTCACTGCTCAAACTCATAAATCAGGATAGGATAGGGTCGATAGGGCCGATGATAAGAATAGATGAGAGAAACCCAGAGAAAATTGCATGAATTTCAAATAAACTGTCAGACCAAAAAGCCGCAGATTTCAAAATAAATTTCATTGTGACAAAAATACATACGCCAAACATTAAAATATGATATGTTTTTTCGAAAACAATTGAGAATTATCGACAAAATCATTTTGACGTAACAACCATCTGTACGCAATAATGACGTCGTTCCAAACAGATGGCAATTCGTTTGAAAAAAGTCAGAGTTAACCATATTTTCAGCAATATATATTGTTTTTCTTTTGTATATTAAATCGTGTCTCATATCAAATTGCATCACGGAAAAAACGCTGCAGAAGAGTTGAACCACAGTCCAATATTTTTCGATGGGCCTTAGTTCCGGTGCGTTGGGGGTTTCACGAAAATCTTAGAACCACTATATCGCTTAGGCATAGAATGGCTGCATATGGCTGCTTTCTAAATACATGAAAGATTATCAAAGTTGCTGTTCGATTTTTCGTCACGAACTCAGATGGTGTAACATCGAAGTAATGTAACTTGATTATTATTTCAGTGAATCAAATTTCCAGACATTCGTTGGAAAGCTACTGTCATTGCGTGTTTTTTCAGTATATGTCAAAAAGTAGAAGCGTAAACAACATAGTTTTTTGCCACTTCAAAAATGTCGAATTTCGTACCAGCTGGGCGAGAGTGTTTTTGTTTTGTGTAACATCGAAGTAATGTAACTTGATTATTATTTCAGTGAATCAAATTTCCAGACATTCGTTGGAAAGCTACTGTCATTGCGTGTTTTTTCAGTATATGTCAAAAAGTAGAAGCGTAAACAACATAGTTTTTTGCCACTTCAAAAATGTCGAATTTCGTACCAGCTGGGCGAGAGTGTTTTTGCGGGGAGTGTTACTTCATTACTTCAATATGAAGAAAAAAAGCTGCAGAAAGTCATCGCATTTTGGTGGAAGTTTATGGTGACCATGCTTCAACTGAGCGAACGTGTCAGACGTGGTTTGCACGGTTAAAAAGTTGTAATTTTGACTTGGAAGACGAAGAATTTCCGGACTGCCAAAAAAGTTTGAAGATGAAGAATTGGAGGCTTTACTCGATCAAGATCCGCCACAAACGCAACAAAAACTTGCAGATACATTTGAAGTAGCTCAGCAAACCATATCCGATCGTTTGAAAGCAATGGGAATGATCCGAAAGATAGGACATTGGATGCCTATGAATTGGAGCCACAAGACGTCGAACGCCGTTTTTTCACGTGCTAACAACTGCTCCAACGACAAGGGTTTTTTGCATCGAATCGCTACTGGTGATGAAAAGTAGGTCCATTACGACAATCCTAAACGTCGGGCAACGTATGGATATCCCGACCATGCATCAACATCGACGGCCGCGCGGAATATTCACGGTTTTCACGTTCCACAGTCCAAAAGCGCCTTAAAGTCGTCTTAAAGCATCCAAAGTAGTAATCTTGATGTTATTGTTTCGTATATTAATTCCTAGTATGTAGTGTTTATTTTGCGTGTATCAGACTACTCCCACACAACTCACGTATACCAAAACCCCTTTTTCCAATTGTTTATTGTGCAATTCCTTCAATTTAGTGTTTCATAAATCAGTTATAGATAGTTCGAGAAGCAAAATCGCACATTCAACTCATGATAGTTCCGCGTTTCAACTTACCCCGCTTTACGTGACAAGTTGAAACAATGCATATGAAAACTAAAGATTTTCAATTTTTTATATTTTTCGAAACATTCAGTGTGAATCCCTATTTTTTATCGAAAGTCATCTATCATACCTTGTATATGCTGCAAACAGATTTCAATTTATTGATTTAGTGATTTTTTAACATAACTTTCAAGTTGAACTTCGAAAAATCCATTCTAACTTGCCCTGGTGTACCTCATATGATTGCATCTCTGAAGCAGGGAGGCGTACAATTGGAATTATTGAAGCAAACTAAGTGAGGCGCCATCCTTGATCAAATTTTGTCAGTCGTTTAAAATTTTTTAACCTGAGAACAAAATGAGATAAAAAGCTAAAGTTTTCATCGAAGGTATAGAAGTATCCAAAATTAGCATTTTTGGCAAAATTATTCAGAATTGATAGAAAGCGTTTTGAACAGGTCGTAGATCTGTTTCGCTGTCTTCCCGCACTTGAATAACGCGACAGTTTCCACACGCTTCTCGTACAGACCGAACTTCAACTTCGTTAGGAAACCGATCAAGTACTGATGGGGCTGCGAAACATGATGAGAGTAAAGTAGGGATATCATACTATACTACCTTTTTTTTCGCTTCGAATTTCTCTGCTGGCAGCAGCCGCAATTTCACTGACAGAACTTATTACTATACTAGGTAGAATTCTGAGTATGTAAGTTAATCAATGATTTTGTCTTGCAGGTCCTCCAATGAAGATGATAACGTTAAATTCAAGCAATGTATTCATTTTTACACTAATGGTGGTTATTACGACCAACGCGTTTGTAACGGAGAGCAGAAAACTGGATCCAAACAATTCTAATGATGATGATAGCCGACCCTCTATAACGACATACGATCAGCGCCAAACTGGAAAGTATAACGTTCATGTGAATATTAAAGATGTTAAAATAATATCTGTCGATGGCGATAAATTTGATGGTGAATTTGGGGTAAGCGAAACTACTTTTAAACATCTAAATTTATTAAACGTTTCATTTCTCAGGATGATACCATCTATGATTATGGGGACTATGATTACGACCCTGCGCACTTGACAGTCAACCCGCTTCCTATTTTCGGTGGAGCAACATCCACGAAACCTCCAAAATCAACCACAAAAACACCCGTTTCTATTACTACTACAAAACAAAAAACGACGACCACAGAACCAACCAAGCCTCCTGTCACCACCAGTGAGCCACCGAAAACTACAAAACCCACGAAACTCGACAACTCGACTCAGATTCTATCTGTTCACACTACACACATTCCGTCTGCCAGCAATATCTACATCTTTAAGCCTACCCCCAATTACCATCCCAATCCTGTCCACTACGACTATCAGGAAATCCCTGTTGAGGTAATCGTTGAACCTGTACTGAAACCGAAATATCGCAGCGCTAATACGCGCATCACGGCAAACCGACATCATCATTACCGCACTAAACCATCCTCCACGGATCAGTTGACCGGTAGCGTAGTTCATTACGTCCATTCGGGAAATGAAGCGACACAAAAGGCAGCAGCCCACTACGAAACGTCTGCATCCCTTGGGGCCAAGGCTTGTGCCAAGGGCGAGTATCGTAACAGGACTGGCAAATGTCGCGAGCGAAGATCTGGAATGTAGGTAGCTGATCCCATAAAGAGAGGCAATAAAATTAAAAATCACTCTTCATTATTTACAATTACTCAATTATATTAATCTGCTTATTTTGCGTTTCTTTTTCGACTCCACAAGACAGACGCCGGCTGCTTAATTTGTTAGCATCTTTCAAGGAAAAGGACGACTGAACCGGTTAAATGGGTCGCTGAGCACTAACTCAATGAAGCGATGAAGCCACTGAACTGTTTGAAGACTACATTTTTTAATTTATTACTTTTATCAGATGTTCAGAAATGCATTTAGAGATTAGAACGAATGTTAGAAATAAGGGACCTCGAATTACAATTACTGTTCAATAAACGTAACTTTGAACAAGATATGTGCGTAATATTTATCTTTTGGAATGAACTGAGAATCTACCTGACGAATTTCATGGCGACTCGTCTAAGGAGTTGGCAGCCCCATCTCAGACAGCAGGTCATTTAACCCTCCTATACTCGCGCATATGGTCTGACAAGCCGAGAACAGTCTGAGAGTATACGAGTCACGATATTGCGCGCGCGTACAGGAGTCTTAAGCAACTTTGCATACTTGAAATGTTCGAAAAAGAATTAGACTTCCTTTTGAAAAAGGTGAATGTTTTTCTATTAATTTTTTACAAAAAATTATAAAATGTTGGTCAAAGAATGAAGTTGTTTAAAATTTTAATAAAAAATATCTTTTTTTATAATTTGATGGATGAGAAATGACAATGAGGTCGCTGTTCAGTTCTTGTTTTTAAGGAACTTAAACACTAAGGTCATTCGTCCCTAAAATGAGGTCACTTGCTGTAGCACCAGCGTCTATACTCCTGCTAGCTTATCGCTTTATTGAATCTACGCCAGCCATACATCATACAAAACCATCTCGGTAGAATACTCGAATTGGTGTTCACCAATATAGCATACGATTCTATTACGAATAACGAATTTTCTGCTCCGTGGCTTCGCGTTGGTTCTCATCTTCCCCCGTTAGTGGTATCGATTTCATTCCCGTCCCCGTCCGAAAGCGTTCCTACGAACATTGACAGAAATGTACCACGGCCTCTCAACTACAAAAAATTAGATTTCGATGAACTATTCGACTATCTCTCAAACACAGACTGGAATCTTGTCCTGAATTCTAATTGCGTAGAAAATATAGCTGAAAAGTTTTGCTCATACCTTTGTCAGTGGCTAACATTAAATGTAGAGGAGATGCGGGTAAGGCAGACAGTGTGGCTAAGATGGACAGGTAGTTGATTCGTATAGTTACAAAATCGACCTTAAAATTTCAAAAAGTTACCCCGTACAAAATGATCACTACCTCGAAAAAACACCCTATGCCAAATTTCAGCTCAATCGGACTTAAGGGAGAGTGGCGCAAAGCGGTAAAAGTTTGAGTTTTTTGAAAATCGAAAAAAATACCCCACGATATTTTAATTCACTTACATTATACCGTGCCAGCGGCGTGTTTATGAAAAATATCAATGTGTATGTGTAAGAAAGAATGAGATTTGGTTTTGTTTCGAAATATTTCAGCACCATTAAACATATCCGGGTCAAAACCTCGACAATGAAAAACGTATTTTCAATTGGTGGCTTGACTCAGAAGGATGTCAGAACATGCATTCGGCGTCCTCGTTTCATGTTGTTTCATGTTGTTCCATAAAACTGACCACAGAATATTACTGCGTAAACTAAGCCAGCGTGGTGTTTCGGATAGACTAGTTGATTGGCTCAGCTCGTATCTGCATGACAGAGTTCTTCGTGTCAAATTAGGGACATGTAATTCCGTTTGAAAACTTGAGTGGAGTACCTCAAGGAAGTATGGGGGGATCTTGGATCGATATTTAGAAGATCGATCTTTTCCTCTTCGTTTCCGATTTTTTGGATCGATTCATTGTACTCCAAAAAATCGAGAAGATCGATCTTTTTGAGAGTAGATTTTTTAAAATTATTTTTTCAGTTAACATTGATTTTAATTTCACTGAAAACCACGTGACAAATTTCATAAACACTGGATCGTTTTCAAGGTTGTCAAATTAGTGGTCGTAAATTTAGGAGAAGCTGTTTTGTAAGTTTGAACATTACAAAACAATTCGTCACAAACTATATTTACACCAATTTCTTCTCTGGTCGTCTGCTTTCGGCACACCCTTCGCATGGGCTCGTTAAGTCCGTAGTTGGTTCGTGAGGGACGAATATACAGGGAAATCTGTGAGCGTAAATTACGACGGCGGGTGTTTATGTGGAGGCAGCTTAACAGCGGAGTGCAGTCGATGTTTCCCTGGATGAGATCACCAATGAAGCTTGCCACCGCAATGTTGCGTCTCTCGTCTCCAGTAGTTCCAGATGTATAAGCATACAACGGCTTTCATAGCTGGGTAAATTGTTGGTGTCATTCCACGGAAGATGCCTCAAAGCCAAACGAACAAACTTCCGTTGAATAGCTTCGATGCGATTCGTCTCGTTTTGGTAGTATGGACACCACACTACAGCCGAGTATTCCAAAAGAGGCCGCACCAATAAGCAATATAAAACTTTTAAGCAATATACAACTTTTTTGAAAGTTCCTGTAGGAAACTAGCATTGCCTGGTTTCCGTATCACTAAATACAGTTTTAGGTCATCAGCGTACGACAACTTAAGGTATTTCAGAATATTGTTAACATCGTTCATATATAACAGAATCAGAAATGGTCCGTGATGGCTGCCTTGAGGAACGCCGGATGTCACGGGGAAGGGAGAAAAACATAGTCTCCAATTTTAACAGACATATTTCGACCAGTTAGCAAGCAGATTGTTATGAACGCCTAGTCTGTCGTATTTAGCCAAAGCAATATCGTGGTTCATTTTGTCGAACGCTGCAGAGAGATCCATATATATGGCATCTACTTGATGGCCTAGTTCCACTCGCGGATGATGAACGAACTGTTTGGGCATGAAGCCATGCTGGTCCTCTGAAATGCAGTGGGCGAAGTGTTGAGTCAGTTTTTCGAGAATAATTAACTCGAATAATTTGGAGGTTGCACTTAATGAAGCTATTCCTCGATAATTAGATACATTCCTTCTACTACCCTTCTTGTGAATCGGGAAGATGTAGTATTCCTTCCAACAGACTGAGAATTCACAAGATAAGAGAGAGAGCGGTTGAAAACACTGACCAGAGGCGTTGGCAGCGCAGGCAAACAGCGTTTGAGGACCAATGCCATCTGGACCGGAACCCTTTAAGTTCTTCAGTTGATTCCCAGCTGAGACAACCATTTCTCTGGTGATCGAAAACGGATGACTTGAGTAAGTTGATGGAGATACATTGCGAGATGCAGCTTCTACGTCCTGATTGCTAATTCGTTCATAGCTGAAAACGCTTCTGAAATGTGTGCGGAACATGTCTGCAATATCGGCGATGGTGGCAGCTTCGATTTCACCATTGGACATGCTTGAGGGTAATCCTGTTTCCTTCCTTTGTGTGTTTACGTATTGCCAGAACCTCTTAGGATTGGATTTCAGATAACGTCGCAACTGTGTTTGATACGCTTGAAACAGTTGATCGTTCAGCCGTTTGTAGTCCGAATTGGCCTCGAAAAAACGCGCTTTCGTAGAGTCAGTACGAAGTTTAGCGTGTTCTCAAAGAGCTGCCCGTTTCCTCCTTTCCAAACGCCCAAGCTTCGTGTTCGACCAGGCAGGTTTTCATAGACGTCGCGATTGGCCAGTTCTTCTTCCCAATTAATGTTCGAGAGGAAGTTGTTCATCTCGTCGAAATTTGCTTCGCCGAAGTCGTAGAACGTTCTCTCTGTCATGTCGTTGTGATCACAGTGTACACAGGAATCAATGCTGACCAACAAAGGTTGGTGATGCACGCAACATTTGACGAGCGGAGATGGAGCTGGTATTACTGAGCAACTGTAGCACATTTCCTCACTTACAAAGCAAAGGTCTAGCATTCGATTATTACGGTTTATAACTCCATTCTTCTTTCCGAGTCTTGAAGAGCGATATGCGTCCAATAGATTGCGAGATACGAGTCCAATCGATGAGTCGGATGAGATAAAATAAAAGCCAGGGTATTCAGCTCCCATCTAACTCTTAGAGGCGAATGAACTGGAAAGTTTAAAGCCTCTTTAATCCAACATCATCATCATCCCATCTAACGTCACGTAGGTTGAAGTCACCCAGGATCCTCAAATCGTGAAGGTTTCAAGGTGCAATAAATGTTTCTATGGTGGTTAGACACTCCTCCCCCCTCACTAAGGGGGGGCTGCCATACAAATGAAATACATTTGCATAACTCGAGAACTAATCAAGCAAATGGAGCCAAATTTGGGATGTGAGGGTTTTTGGGTACGATAAATGTTTCTATGATGATATGACACCCCTTCCTCCTCTGGAAAGGAGAGGGGGTCCCATAAAAATAATGCACATATTTCAACCAAACATATTCCAACCAAACATGACAATCGAAAATTTTCGGAAAACTGAAGGAAAATGAGAAGATTCGAAAAATTTGATTCAAATGTGTTCTACAATTACATATTGACAAGCGTTGTTAGTCCATTTGATGTTTGCGCTAACGAAACTGATCTTCGTTCGAAAGTGGAAATGGATTTCAATGTGATAAAACGCACTCCTATATCGTCTTCTATCTATAGATAAATAAAAATGGATCGCCGAATGTGTTGATAAGAGCAAAACTCTAGACTCTTTTCCGATTTAGGGCTGTCTTTATTTTATCATATATTCTGTTATAATTCTGTATCAAACATTTATTCCATGTAACGGAGAAACATATTATTTGCAAGTGGTTGAAAAATCTTGAATGAGAATTGTTTCTGAAAATAATCCCTCAATAATCTATCTATATATATAAAAATGGAGTGATGTCTGTCTGTCTGTCTGATTCGTATAGACTCGGAAACTACTGAACCGATCGACATGAAAATTGGTATGTAGGGGTTTTTGGGGCCGGGGAAGGTTTTCGTGATATTTTGAGACCCCTCCCCCCTCTCTAAGGGGGGGCTGCCATACAAATGAAACACAAATTTCTGCATTACTCGGAAATTAACCAAGCAAACGAAACCAAAGTTGGCATGTGAAAGTTTTAGGGTGCAATAAATGTTTCTATGATGGTTAGACAGTCCTTCCCCCACTCAAAGGGGGGGCTGCCATACAAATGAAACACAAATTTCTGCATTACTCGAGAATTAATCAAGCAAATGAAACCAAATTTGGCATGTGCAGGTTTTAGGATGCAATAAATGTTTCTATGGTGTTAAGATACTCCTTCCCCCTCTCTTAGAGGGGGCTGCCGTACAAATGAAACACAAATTTTTGCATTACCCGAGAATTAATCAAGCAAATTAAACCAAATTAGGCATATGGAAACTTTAGGGTGCAATGAATGTTTCTATGGTGGTTAGATACCCCTCCCCCCTCTCTTAGGGGTGGCTGCCATACAAATAAAACACAAATTTCAGCATTACTCGAGAATTAATCAAGTAAATGGGCGGGACGAAGTTTGCCGGGTTAGCTAGTAATATTATAATTTTGGTAGAAGTAATTTTAATTTTAAAAATTTTAATAAAAAAAAAAAAAATTTTAACGGGTACATCAGAAGATCAATCGAAGAACAGTTCTGCGATTGGACCCATGAAGAAAACGTGGATGTGATAACGAAAAATAAATTTTGGGCGACACGAAGTTTGCCGGGTCAGTTAGAAAATAAATTAAAAAATAACACTGAAAAAAAATAGTTTAAAAATTGCATTTCATTATTCTCAAAAACATATTTTTTTTAATTCTCAAAAGAAAATGCAAATAGCCCTTACAATTTCCAATATACAACCTATACATCGGAAGATGGGCACTTTTACAGAGAAAAAGTTTTCCTTACCACTTTTTTGATATTTCCTTTGAAAAATTACTATTAATGTTTAACTCATAAATTATGTGTAAACTATCGCGATTTACATGTTCTGCAAGTTTTTTTTTCAATTTAGAAACATGTATAGAGCATATCAAACGCGAGAATTTAAACAAAAAATTCGGGTAAAACATTATTTTCCAGGAGTCTCCATCTTGACTGAACCATGAAAAAAATTGTTGTTAGATAAACTTTTTCCTGGTAAAAGTGCCCAAAAGTGTCTTCCGATGTATGGGTGACTTGTTGAAAATTTCAGATTTAAAAAAAAATACGATTTTGAGAAAAACTAACTTAAGTTTTCAAAATATTTTTTTTAAATTTCAAGTATGCAAAGTTGCTTAAATGACCAATGTCTTTACACTCACAACGTTTTACTGCAATCTGAGATGTTGCTGCCAATGGCCAGTCGAGTTGGCATGAAATTCGTCACTTATTTGCCCCGATATGAATGTGATATCAATTCTTTCGTTCAATCAATTCTTCGTTTCTTTATTCTCTGTACCATTATTCTTTGATACGTGCAAGAATTTGTGTGAATCAGTATAAATTAACCATTTTTAAGTTATTTAATATTAAGGTTCGACGTATAAAAATGACTGTTTTCAAATTATAATATTAGTCTTTTTCGTTATCAAACGTTTTGAATATTTGCTGAACTAGTACAGCTAAAATAAGTACCGTTAAATTTCACAGTAATGCGACGTGGACAAAAAAAGGAAAAAAAAAGAATTAAATATTGTGCACTAAAGTCATGTCTAACAACATATCCGACATCAGTTTTGAGCTGTGTACGATTTCCTTAACTGAGTTGGTATTAGAACTACATTGCTAATGGTAAGTCTATTTCGGCTATCTGCCTTTGAGCTGCCGGAAACAACGCTCAGTGCGTTTAGAATTTGTCCCTCTACTAAGCCCTGCCTTTGAACACAATTTTACAAACACATTCAAACTTCTCACTTCCTGCTATTTACAATAAGTTACATCATAAATCGTGTCGTTGTTCCGAGATATCAACACTCCAAATTTAGTTCCCGGAACCAACTGGAAGTTATGTTTCCAACATAACGTTTTCCCTTCTCGCAAAGGTGCCTCAAATGAGCTATTTGTTACGAATGTTTTCGCTAGTTTAAAAATATCTTAACAAACTGGACGGCCCAGATGATACGACCGGAGATCTCCGCCCTTTCCTACGTCTACTTTTAAAACCAATGTAAGTCTGCTCGGAATAAAATCACAGTCGACACAAACAGAATAATAGCGGTATAAACGCTCCTATAGCGATGAATACCGGTAACATCATGGACGACTCGTCTAGTGAGTATGGATTCGGTTGTTTCGGACCGCTAGTTTTCCGTTGTTTGTTTTTTGTATCCACTTGGGCATCGCCATCCGCAATCGAGCTGGTGGTAGGCGATTCTTCAAGCGGTTCTGGTACTGGTTGCTCAACCATAAGCGGAGACAGCTGAGGCAATGTCGTATCATCGTAGCCCTTGATCAACACAATTGCGTTGATCTTTGGATTATCTTTGTATCCTTTGACAAAATCTACTTTCACCTTTCCAGTGCGTATTTCGGATTCTTCCTCTTTGTAGTACAGTTTGCCCCTGGACACCGTGAAGTATACGTACTCATCGTGGGCAGTTCCTTTCCCTACCAGAGAGAATATATCCAAATCGGAGACAACCGTGTGCCGATTGTTGATTTGAACATCGAACATTTTCATGTTCGGCGCATTGAAGTACACTTCACAGAATTTCAGGATGAGGACATACTCTCCGTCACCCGCTATCGGTAGCTCATATCCAAACGTTTCGTAATGATATCGCTCCGTTTGATACAGAATTTCATCGTTCGGCTTCACACGGTTGATCATCAAAAGCTGCTTTCCGTAATCCGAATCGGTTCCAACTTTACCCATCAGCGGATCTCGTGCGTATTTTATTCCGTGAGAATCAACGTGAGCCTCGCCACCGGCATTGATCGCATAAATGACGTTCGGCTGAGCTGCAGTTGTCAATTGTGATAATCCTAACAATGTCCCCAATAGGACACAAAACATATGTGTATGCATCGTCATATTTGCAATTTTACCGTTTAATTGCTTGATAGTCAATGAGCCCTAAAACATATGACATGTTAGAACCGTAATCATTTAATGCCTACTACATTGGATACAATTTCAAAATCAAACAAATTCCAAATAACAACACATAACCGATCCCTGCGGGGCATAGAAAATCAATACTATGTGGTTCTCCCTCCACCAACTCGATAACATTATAAGTGCCGTTAATAATACGTACACAAAAATCCTGTCGAATCGATAGACGTATCCGTTTCGGTATTCAGTCTTCGAAATAACTGTACTGGTGCTTCTAGTGAACTGATCCAATGTTCTTCAGGCCGCTCCTAACATCCGGTACGCGGGGTCAGCAATCCACTCAGTTCACACTTACTAGTGGTAACATTACGTGGCATGCTTATTGATTAGCTACCTTTTTTTCCTCAACAGCAGACAAGAAGCCACAATTCCTCAACTTTAACCACTTTTCTTCAATTAAGGCTGAATGAACGGTGCCACCGATTGGGCCCGATTCGTTCGCGGCCAAACAATGAAACTGGTTGCAGTTGCGTTATTCCGGGAACTTCCTCCAGATCACACCAAGGAATACTCCGAATGTATCGAACGGTGTACGTATTTTCACTGACAGCAAGAACACTTTCCAGCCGGAGGACTTGTACACTGTATTACCGACGAAACACACCATCACAATGCAATGGTTTACCGAAAAGGCCTGGCAGACATACTTTTGAATAAAGTCTGATATTCAATGTTTATTCTAATTGGCATTGTTATACAGCGCAATTCATTTAACTTACCTTTAGGTTTTGAAGTGTATTCCAACAAATGTGTACACTGAGAGGAATAGTTAGTAAATACGATGAATTTTTTGGTACATGTTACCAATTCTCTAGTCATTTTCTACCCTACTAATCATTGGTACATATTACGGAAGAAAAATGGTAGGCACAAACGTCAAACAAACTACGATTTGTTGGTCCAACATTGTGCAATATCAGTGAAAATTTTGCTTCTCATTTGTGAGAGATAATCATTAGGGATAATAAAAATGTTTTTTAACAATTATTTTTAATTTAAAAAATTCTATTTGATTACATTTAACTCCACATACTTAGGATACATTATAATAATAATATATCACTTATTCTATGAGCAGCGTACACGAGGAAAGTTCCCGTTCCTCTTCCTGCTGCATCGCTCTAGTTTGCATTATTTAGGGAGTGTTTGTTCTCTCGTGTCTCTATGAAAAAAAGAAATACATATGTTAATAATATTAAATATGTATATATGTAATGAAACGTAACATCAACAAAATGCTTACCTCCGAATCGCTTCATCTCCAAAATAGAAATGGCGATTGCAAAGTGCGCACATCACAGATGTTAGGTATAACAAAAAAACAAAGTTACTAATGGTATGAAGTAAAATCTACGAATCTCTGGTAAGAACGTTCATTGCGTCTGACATTGCTTTCACGCAATTTTGGTAATATTTACAAAACATTTGTATATTTTACCAATGTTTTGGCTACTAAAGATTTGGTAATTGCTTTTACTAAACTATTTCTCCAGTGTACAAAGAATATTTTGCGAACTGCGAACAAAATTTTATGAGTTTTGAAATGATGCTTGGTTTGTTGACCGTTGATTGAGCAAATATAGGCCCAGTTCTTTCAGAAAAACGCAAGGAGCTGGAATTGACAGGTGGTTCGTTTTCGACAGTATGATGATAAGGCATGGAAGATGCGAGAGGGGATAAAAAATGACAGCGACTATTTTTGTTTATAAACAAAGCAGGTCTGATTTTTATGCTACATAGCGGTCCACACCAACATATACATACGCTGGGCCGGTTTCAATCGAACTAGCTGTTGTGTCTCACATATACCCACTAGCAAAGCTCCCACAATCGCTGAATCAAATGTCTTCATAGTAAAACAAAAGTCTTCAAACCTGGCATCCCTGACTTTAAGTAAACGTTAATTTTTTTCGTGAATTTTACAAAGGATATATAGTCTAGGTCTCTTTTTATAATAAAATTTGTCTTTTAGGCCGAAATTTTACAAATGAATGTATCCGGCATCTTTAAAAAAATATGTACTCGATAAGTTTTGGAGGTCACACCTTAAAAATAGGCTGACCAAACGTACCGTTCTTAACGGGGCACTACCGTATTTTCGACCATTTTTTATTGTCCCGTATTTTTATGAATTTGTGCCGTATTTTGAATATAAAGAAAAAAAAAGTAATACTGTCATAATGATCTTTCAAACATTTATTGGCCTTGTTGAAAGAGATAATGTGTCTCTGTCACTAAAGTTGTTGTTAATTTTGATGATTTAGTAGAATCCTTCAGCATAGAAAGGAAATATTATTTTTGACTAGTGAGGTACAAAGTGTTTTAAAAAATATAGAAGCTTATGTCCAAGACAAGACCACATTGTTGACGCAGGACTGCGAAATTATTTCGCTTGTTTACCACAGCGGCTGGAGGTACGGTCAATGCGGTCAATGCGAATATGGTTGACCCTTGTGACTGCCACAAGGAGCATAATCCTAAGGGACAAAAGGTATAGGAGTCGAGAAAAAGAGTAAGAGTTGTAAGAGTAAGAGTTTCAATCTAGCAGTCACCGAAACGGTCCGTGCACAAGTATATGGTTGATTCGCTTTGATTAAAAGTGCCATCTCTACATAACCGTATCACCATAGGAATGTACGAATGTACGTAATCATATCTGTCGCAAAAGGCATTGTGATGAAATGCTTGAGAAAATCCCTCTACATATTTTTTTTGCATGTAATGAAGAGGATCGCTTCCACAAGCGTGGGATTGCTAACAAGTAGAACTTTCGGAATTGGCTGCCAATCCAAGGGAACCCAATGTACTATATTTACACTCTCCAAAGGTTACAATATACAGATTTTGAATTGTTTCAGCAACTGAGTCCGATTCAGTGCATGGAATGTGGAAATGGCTACAAAGAGCTCCCTGCTCTCTCTTTTTTTAAAACAGGCTTCTCTCGATCCTCTAAAGTGATTTTGCCATTGAACTTTGTATGGAGCAAAACCGTTGTGTGGTAGCATTAGGAGAAACTACAAACTGATTGCTAGTTGGAGCAAGAATGAGTATAAAAATCGTGAATTGTTTATTTATACCCAATAAGTTTGGTGTGCTCCCGTGGCCGAGTACTTAGCATCACACCTAACATGCCGGTGGTTCGTGTTCGATTCCCGTTCTGGTCGGGGGAATTTTTCGCCAAAAAAATTTCATCCTTCTTGCACTGTGGTCACGGGTATTCTAGAGTTTGCCGCTCAGAATGCATTCAAGGCTTGTTATTTGGCATAGAAATCTCAACTAAGTACTTATAAAAATGACGCAAGTAATACTAAGTTGAGACGTTCCATTTAAGAACAAGCAGTTATAAACGGGCGGGGCTAATTTGCAATATCTCCTGTCTCTCTACAGTGTCCGTACGAACGAGTGCTACATTTTAATTTAGAGCGAGTGATCTACGCACGCCTTATTCGCAGTGATATACAAAAATTATACCTCACGATTCCCCTCGTTACTGGGATAGGAAACGCAGGGTGATAAGCACAGAAATGCACAGCACAAATGTATGAGAAAATGGTCATGCTTCCAATTTTGTAAATTTTAACAATTTTTGGATTAAGGATGTGTACAATTTAACATATCAAACAATACTTAAAGAATTTCTTATTCGATTCGACAAATCTCTGAAATTTAAGGTATTCGTTAAGCTTACTGAGTATATTTTGTGTTTGACTGATAGTAGCGCATCAGTTAATGGATTTTTCTACGATGATCAATATTTGGACAACCGAAAAGTCACGACATAAACGCTATGATAATTGTCAAACAGAACTTTTATCGGGAATGTAATGAATTTTATGATAAAGTTTCCGAAAATCATAATCTTTTTCGCAAAGTCTCTTCAGCATCTAATTTTTTTATATTTTTAGAGACCAAAGCAGGTACATTCAAGAATGTTTGCCTGATTGGTGCACTTGCAAACGTAGTGAGTGGGCATCTGTTAAAAAAAGGAGGAGATAATCAAATTGGCTTCGAAACAAAACGTTTGTCTTTCGTTTGGATGGATTGTTCGTCTTACCAAGGGATACTTTCTGGTCGGAGTTGAAAATCAGGACACCTTCACAGCTACGATTATAAATAAAAACACGTTGTATGTGGTTCGCACTTCCAGAGACCAAAATACTTAATTTTTTTTCTGTATTATAGTGACTTTCACATTTGGCTGGTTCGTAACTTTACTTCTATTTTTGGAAGAATGATGGGAGTGAGAATTGAACTCGTGACTTTTAGCGTGGGATGCATGGATGTTACCACTACGCCAGACCGCCTCCACTCTTAAATCTATTTATATGACGTATTTCTCAGGTGATCCATGCGATAAAAATAATCCGTAGGTGAGTCATCAAACATCTTGCGCGATGGTGCCGGAGACAATCCATGGATTTAAAGTTTTTATGATGTATGAAACGCAAGAGTTCCTTCTGCAGCTCAAATCTTCTGAGCGATGTGATTTTTACACCACATAATTCAACATGGATTTAGAAGAGCATTCCAATGTTGCAATGTTACGGTGTTTGGATATGCTTTTGCAAATCAGCAATTGCAAAAGGAGCGTTTAGTTTGATTTTTGAGTATTGTTTGTTCACTCCACCAGTGGTACAATCGAGCGATGATGGCAGAAGGATGATGATTATTCATTGGATGGTGTACGATAAAAGATGCCGAATGGGAATGAGATGAGAGCTGGGGGAGAGCAAATTGGTCCAATCAAAACGTGAGATTTACCGCAGCAGTCAATCAATCCAAATGCAGAATTCATTGCACAGTCCCGTATTCGTATTGAATGAGCAACATATTGCACATATTGCTTGTGCCAATTGACCAATCAGAACGCGGGACTTTCGTGTAGATAATGCTTGACATTTTTCAATTGTCCGATGTTCAGTTTCATAAAATATAGAATTTTCTTCGTTGTATTCAATTATTAGGGAATGCCTAAATTGATTGATGCAAATATCACGAAAATCCATCAGCAAATGACTGAGCAATGAGCGCATGAAATTGGACAATTTTCGCGATGCGGCAGATTTTTCGTTTTTCACTTTGTACTCCAATATGTTCCCGATAGACGTAATCCTACCTCAAATAGTTTTTGCTCATAAACAAAATACAAAAAAAAAATCAATTATGATCAGAGTTTGACATTTTCGAAACAAGAATATGAAAATGATTTTTTTACTTCATCTTTTCTCATTAACCAGAATCGATTCTTCAATTTCTTTCTTTTTTGCTGTCATTTCCTTTGAATTTGAAAGCAAACGCTTTTTCTTAAAAATTGAAACTTCATTATCATTTGAATGGGCTATATGTCAGTTTAAGTTTCACATGTGAGAGGACGATCATTGCTTCCAATTGAATGTTTCATTTGGTATCATTTCTCCAAACTGGATTTTCCCGGACTGCCTTTCCAAAAGATATAAGACACTTTCATTTTCATTTGTGTGAGGAATGAATCAAATGAACCAGAAACGAAACAAGACTGTTCAGAGGTGGAGTGATATTTTTTTATTGAGCGTGAAGATTATTGTTGCAGCAAATTGAAAGACGATAGGCTCATAAGTATCTGAGGATGTGTCAATTGAAGCGAAACTGTAAAGCCCTGATTATGATTCATCAATAAAATTGAATTTCTTATAAAAATCAGGACAAATGTTAGAATATGAAAAATAAATCAGGAAAGAAACCCGAAAGCATTTCAAAATCAGGACATGTCCTGCTAAATCAGGACAGATGGTAACCCTAGTCTTACCCGACTTGATTAGAATTTTCTTTCATCAATATTTCTGGAGTAAAAATGAGATAACTTCACCGCTGATTCGATAAACTGGAAGAGAAGTGATGGTAAAACACTCACGTAACGAAAAATGCCCCAAATAATTACTCGATAACAATAAGCACCATATTTCCTGCAGACGAAAATTTACAACGAGCTGCTCTTTGTAGAATAGTTTTTTGTTTTTATCTACAACTAGCTGACCCGGCAAACTTCGTCCCGCTAACAATTGCATTTCTGATTAATATAACTTCGAACACTTCCTGGAAATTCTTTCTCTGTTTGCGATCTCTGTTCAAATCTGTTGCTCCGTTCTTGAGTTTAATCGTGAGGAGCGGACACCAAATCATTTTTTTTATATAGATATACAAAACTTGCCAAAAAAATACCATTCCATTTTTTCAACTTTCCAAATGGTATTTTTTTTAGCATATAAACCTAACGCAGACTGAGACACTTCAATTCTGATACTGACTGTTCAAATCCGTTGTTCCGTTCTTGAGGTAAATCGTGAGGAGCGGACACCAAATCATTTTTATTTATATAGATTTTAACAGAAGGTCAGTAAGGTGTACACAGTAAGTGTCAAAGGTATTGATACGCTGTATTGCAAGTTTGTACAAATAAAAAATTTAATTTACCAATTATACATAGGTGTCCGTCTTTCCCGACATTCCTTTACACATATGTGATACAATCGCAAGGTTATCGTTGGACTACCGTTGGTTTAGTAATAATTTGAATATACATCTAAACAATTGTCAATGAATTGATTTTTGACAGATTGCTGAAAAATGCATATGCTTCTTTCATGCATTTTCAGTTCTTATCGAATGCATTTTAGTGTGAAAAATTTTGCACGTCCGTTCAACACGGTAGCAAAATAAACTATATCGGGCATTCTCGAGCATTCGAGAAGATGCAAGTGCAAACCCGTATCGTATCAGTTTTTCCGCGATCTGGCGAAGTGGTAACATCCGTACCTCTCACGCTAAAAGTTACGAATTCAATTCTCTATCCCGACATTCTTCCAAATATAAAAGTAAAATGACGAACCAACCAAAAAGTGTTAAAGTTACTATAATACACAAAAATGGAAATCCAGTGGATCGTTCGATTTTCCCATTTATTGTGCAGACTCCAAGCTTCCCTTACGGGAAATGGAACAACAGAATATTATGTTCTCTCGCACATGCGCTTCAATTACGATACGGTAGTCATCCAGCTAGCAACCAGTCGACGGTGGCAGCCAAGTATGGAAAGGTTCATTCGCTCACAAGGATGGAAAACAAGGGAGCATGATGTGATTTACGATTAATCGCAAACTGCACAGATCGCAATCTGTGCAAACTGCGACTAACTATTAATCCTCACCCATCATAACCAAATGATTTTCTCTCGGTAACTCTGAGTTGACCAAGCATTGCTAGACTGCAACTAGTTCGAATAATTGAGTTACTCTCCTTCCTCGTTTTGTTTTCAACTCCTAACAAGAATTTGCTCCATGGGAATGAGTGTCTCTATGACGTACGATTCTCGCTCTCTCGTCCGGGCGTTCAATTTTCCTTTCCGAGCGCGTTTACTTCGATGAAACTGGGTAAAATAAAAAATGCGCTACAGCAGATAGGACGACTTTAATGTTTCATGTTTCACAGAGGATTTCTCAGATGGTGTTTAAATTAATCAAGAGACTACAAACAATAATCTCCCTCAAATCACTAATTTTATGAGTTAATGTAAATGCGTTATTGGCCAAGGCTATTACGACATCGAACACGTGGTCTTGCGATATATGTTTTTCCGTCTGCCCAAATACAGACCACTTTTTTCGGGGCCGAGTAAACTGGTGTCTAGAAAAGACCTTGATTACCTTGAATTAATGAAAAAACATAAATTAGCGCAAATATGTCAACATGTGTTTTTTTGAGTAAGCACGTAAATATTTGCTCATATTTTTTTCGGATTGTGGCACTCTACATAATTTGTATGCCGATAGACTATCCACAGTTTGTGGGGGGATGCAATACTCATACAACTCAAATGGATAATGATTATCTGCTATCACAAAGCTGAGAAATTTTTTGACGTTTTGTTTTACTATTGATTCATTCAAAAAAAAAAAGCTTTATTTTTAAATGTTTTCTTATCCTGAGACTGGCTCACCATATTGCACTGCTTCTAAAACCGTAGGCTAACTTCAAGGATATTTTTTATTCATTTTCGGCGAATAATCAATAGAGTGCCATGTTATGAAACATCAGAATAATAGCAAAAACAATATTACGATCATAAGGTGTTGGACAGATTATTCCAGACGACATTGGAATATATTCCATCTGATCATCTTTAGAAAGGTTAATGACCTTCAAAGGATAAATTTATCTTGGGCACATTGAATTGATGTTCATGACTTCCAGTCGGACATTTATTCGCTCTGATAGTAATTGTGTGGTCCTCACAAAGCATATATTCCAATGCCGTCAGTTCATTGAAATTATTCGCATACCGTTTGATGATAAGGTAGGATGTTGATAATCATTTGCTGCGATACCTATTGTTCCAACAGTATTCATTCGACAAAATGAAGACTGAATACCTGAAATTAACCAGATTCAACCATGCAAATCTGCGGTCAAAGCAGTATGTACACTTGAGAGATGCAACAAGTTTGAAGGGATATAAAAAAACATTAATCGTTCGATAAATCTACTGCCACATATGTCGGAAGTCCACGATACATGAATATCATACGTCCATACTATTTCATTACATTTATTCGCAACGAAGAACGTAACCACACAAAATTGAATTAATCAAATATGTGATCCGTTTTATCTACAAAATAAAAAAGGGTCTGAAATTCAATCGAATTCGAAAGGTGTTTCGTGAAGTTACTAATTGAATTACTATTGGAAAAATTATTTGGAGAGAAATGTGAATGTTCAGAATTATTGGAACGATTTTGGGCGGGATGAGATTCGCCCAAATCTGCTGGTAATAAAATTAATCAATTGCATCCATTACCCGTCTGCTGTTTATCGGGCGGGAGACGACAGCAAAATAAAATCGACACGAGACTGAGTCAGCCACTCACTGCGGTCTGTGCAATAGAGAATTAAAAATCCCTCGATGAGTGTCGTAAGATTTCAGTTGATCGTCTCTTGTTACACTTTCCGATCAAGAACTCATCATCCGCTCTATGGAATGGGATTAATCGTTTGTGGCTTGCACTCACGATAAAACTTGAGTAGTAGAAGCAAGGATGGAAAACAAGGGAGCATGATGTGATTTACGATTAATCGCAAACTGCACAGATCGTAATCTGTGCAAACTGCGACTAACTATTAATCCTCACCCATCATAACCAAATGATTTTCTCTTGGTAACTCTGAGTTGACCAAAGCATTGCTAGACTGAAACTAGTTCGAATAATTGAGTTACTCTCCGTCCTCGTTTTGTTTACAACTCCTAACAAGAATATACTCCATGGGAATGAGTGTCTCTATGACGTACGCTTTACGATTCTCGCTCTCTCATCCGGGCGTTCAATTTTCCTTTCCGAGCGCGTTTACTTCGATGAAACTGGGTAAAATAAAAAAAATGCGCTACAGCAGATAGGACGACTTTAATGTTTCATGTTTCACGGAGGATTTCTCAGATGGTGTTTAAATTAATCAAGAGACTACAAACAATAATCCCTCTCAAATCACTAATTTTATGAGTTAATGTAAATGCGTTATTGGCCAAGGCTTTTACGACATCGAACACGTGGTCTTGCGAGATATATTTTTCCGCCTGCCCAAATACAGACCACTTTTTTCGGGGCCGAGTAAACTGGTGTCTAGAAAAGACCTTGATTACCTTGAATTAATAAAAAAACATAAATTAGCGCAAATATGTCAACATGTGTTTTTTTTTTGTTTAAGCACGTAAATATTTGCTCATAATTTTTTTGGATTGTGGCACTCTACATAATTTGTATGCAGATAGACTATCCACAGTTTGTGGGGGAATGGAATACTCATACAACTCAAATGGATAATGATTATCTGCTATCACAAAGCTGAATATTTTTTGACGTTTTGTTTTACTATTGATTCATTCAAAAAAAAAAAGCTTTATTTTTAAATGTTTTCTTATCCTGAGACTGGCTCACCATATTGCACTGCTACTAAAACCGTAGGCTAACTTCAAGGATATTTTTTATTCATTTTCGGCGAATAATCAATAGAGTGCCGTGTTATGAAACATCAGAATAATAGCAAAAACAATATTACGATCATAAGGTGTTGGACAGGTTATTCCAGACGACATTGGAATATATTCCATCTGATCATCTTTAGAAAGGTTAATGACCTTCAAAGGATAAATTTATCTTGGGCACATTGAATTGATGTTCATGACTTCCAGTCGGACGTTTATTCGCTCTGATAATAATTGTGTGGTCCTCACTAAGCATATATTCCAATGCCGTCAGTTCACTGAAATTATTCGCATACCGTTTGATGATAAGGTAAGATGTTGATAATCATTTGCTGCGATACCTATTGTTCCAACAGTATTCATTCGACAATATGAAGACTGAATACCTGAAATTAACCAGATTCTACCATGCAAATCTGCGGTCAAAGCAGTATGTACACTTGAGAGATGCAACAAGTTTGAAGGGATATAAAAAAACATTAGTCGTTCGACAAATCTACTGCCACATATGTCGGAAGTCCACGATACATGAATATCATACGTCCATACTATTTCATTACATTTATTCGCAACGAAGAACGTAACCACACAGAATTGAATTAATCAAATATGTGATCCGTTTTATCTACAAAATAAAAAAGGGTCTGAAATTCAATCGAATTCGAAAGGTGTTTCGTGAAGTCACTAATTGAATTACTGTTGGAAAAATTATTTGGAGAGAAATGTGAATGTTCAGAATTATTGGAATCTAAAAACGATTTTGGGCGGGATGAGATTCGCCCAAATCTGCTGGTAATAAAATTAATCAATTGCATCCATTACCCGTCTGCTGTTTATCGGGCGGGAGACGACAGCAAAATAAAATCGACACGAGACTGAGCCAGCCACTCACTGCGGACAGTGCAATAGAGAATTAAAAATCCCTCGATGAGTGTCGTAAGATTTCAGTTGATCGTCTCTTGTTACACTTTCCGATCAAGAACTCATCATCCGCTCTATGGAATGGGATTAATCGTTTGTGGCTTGCACTCACGATAAAACCTGAGTAGTAGAAGTAATGCTTCGAGAGTGCAAGCAGTTGGGATTCCGCTCTCATATTTCTTTTTTGAGATCTTGGTAGCTCACCGTTCCAAGTATTCTCTCTGTGTACATATGAAGAATAAAAGAGCCTCGCCTGCTGGGGGTGATTTAAAAACATCCGACTAGAGGGATATACTTATTCATTGATCGTTGAATGTGATTTTTTACCATCCCTGAGTAGAAGTAATGCTTCGAGAGTGCAAGCAGTGGGGATTCCGCTCTTGTATTGCTTTTTTTGAAATCTTGGTAGCTCACAGTTCCAAGTATTCTCTCTGTGTACATATGAAGAATAAAAGAGCCTCGCCTGCTGGGGGTGATTTAAAAACATCCGACTAGAGGGATATACTTATTCATTGATCGTTGAATGTGATTTTTTACCATCCCTGTTCGCTCATTTCTCCACACCTAATTATAAATCACTGTTGTATCTGCTTAGAATAATCATGGCGAAAAGAATGCAGCAAGCAATCGTGAGATTGCACGATGGATCATTTTACACTACCCGACCATCTTTATTTGGAACTGATAGCGAACATAACAAAACAAAGAATGGAAAACAACATTCCATGTATGAACATTCCTTTGGAAAGTTCGCACGAAACAAAATAACAAGTGAGTCAAAATAGACTGAATCTGCGTGTATGTATGCTTTTATTTTCCCTTATACTCTTTTCCTTGTCAGCATTCAAGTGCACATGAATCCCCCTCCCCGTTCACCAATAACTTGCGTTAATATGATCTTTTGCGTTGGCTTAGATCGTTTCATACTAGAAATAAAAAAATGTCATTGTAATAGCGCACAGGAAACAACTCGATTTCAACTATCTACCTATATTTTACTGCCGCAATCGAGGCTCAGTGATTGCTATTTGAGTGAAAAAAGAATGATTTTACAGAGACACTCGCTGGCGCAAGCTAAAATTTCCAATTTGATTCTATCACTATCTAACGTCATCCCGAAAGGCAAAAGAGAGAATGCAAAATTTTCTGAGAATAGATGAGCGGAATCGAGACAGTATTTTTCCGTTCTAATCGAGAGTGAACTTTGCGAAGAGGATAGGTGAATGTTTTCTGTCTCAAATAAAGAGGCATAAACGGAGAATACAAGGGTGAGTTTTAACTGTGAATGAGTGTTGTTGAACGAATTTAGATGCGATTTACTATTGGCGATCTAACGTACAAATCTACACCTAGGTGGCGCTGCGGTGAAAGTGATGATGGTTTTAAATTTTGCCATATGAGCTTATGGAAGGTTTGTAGTTCTTTCCATAAATTACAATGTTATAAAGGGTGTGTCACATCAAATTGCATCACGGAAAAAACGCTGTAGAAATTCGCCCAGTAGACCGATCCTTTTGAAAATTTTAGACAGTAAAATAAAAGACGGGTGGGTTATGTCGGGGACATAACCGGAGTGACGTAGGACTATACAAAGGGGACAGCTTTTTCTAAATATATATTTTAAATATATTGTTTTGTTTTCTTCTCCTACGTGGATACCTACCTATTTACCTGAAACATGGATTAGTTTACTGTTTACTCTTTATGAACATGTTAGGAGTTCTGAAAAGAACCTTTGGTGTTGTGTTTTTGCGTTTTTTCACAAACTTTCTCATTTTTTTCTCACTGTCTTATAGTTGATTTCTTGATTTTTTTCTGAAGGCTTTGTACTTATTAAATGTTCAACGACGGGCATCTTTTGGCGTATGCACATATCGTACAATCAAAATGATGGCTGTGATAGGGAATGCATAGGTGGTCATCAGCTCATTCACTATCATATATTTCACTATTGAGCACATTACCGTACCCTAAACTGTGGTTTCGGAGACGAATGTATTGTAAGATTTGTATCTCCGCAAACAAAGTAAATAAAAATGAAAAAGAACTGAGGTTTTGGAGACGAACTCTACGATCTGTCGAGAAATAAACGAGCTATAAGCGTTCTGAAAAACCAACAGTAAATACAGGGACTTATGACCTTCGGATTAAAGTCCTTTAAAATAAGAACAGAGCAGCAGGAAATACATAGCTCATCATGTTGCTCCTTAGTTATTTTTCTATACAATGCGGATGTAACGTCAGTCAATTATCAACATCAGTTATCAACCAAAGAAAGCAGTTCTTGCTACCGAGAAAATTCGTTAATGCCGCATTCGTTAATGCTGCATACAATTTGAAGCCACTTTTAATTCGGAAACCATGTATGGGTTTGTGAAAACTGAATGATCAATTTAAAAGACCCCAGCCACCAATAAGTTCAAAAACAATCATAAACAAAATAATTCAGTTAATATTATATGTCATATTATGTCACTTTCGAATGCATTGGTATTGTGAATAACTTTTAATAACTCTTCTTTGAATGGTTTAATAGCCCTGAAAAGCGCCTTGTTTTACGGTGGCTGGTTTTGCCACCAAAGCAGTCTGTATAAACAAACTTTTTCCTCCTTCTACCTTCTGCCGTTTTGCGATTGCGTTTGCCACTCGCTGAAACTAGTTGTTGCCACCGAACCGAATGTGGTATGTTCTCATTGTCGTGAACAGCTTTGCAAGCTAACTCGAGCACTCCGGCGGCCGAAACTCTATAACGCCGGCTAGGTGGACTGGTGCACTGGTACTAACGCGCTCGGCCTAGCTACCCTTGCGGGGAACTCCAGACCAGCACGGTTCGAGCGGGATTTTGTATTTCCCTTCACTCTTCCTCCTTTTTCATGTCCAGACATGGCTGCTTGTGTTGGTTTTTTGATGTGGTGTGGTGCGAAACGATGTGGTGTACGGTTTGAATGCGAATGATCGTTACGGAAGGAAGGAAGGTCTTGTATTATAGAGACTTTAAACTTTTGCAGTTCATTCGTCTCTAGCCTTGAGAAAGGCCCTATGAAAACTCTACTCTACTCTATTACTCTACTCCAGCGCTACCACCTCCGCCCTCTTGCCTTGAGAAAGGCACTCGATCCCTCGCCGTCCAGCTCGTCCAGCAACGATGTTGTCCAGTCGGTGTCCACACAAAGAATGTGATCGTTACGGCAGCGGAGCGGGGATTTTTAAGCTGACTGGCTGGCTCGAGAATTACGCATGTGTGAGACTGCGACCATTGCTTCGTTCATATTTTTTCTTTTTCCTTTCCAATCGTGCTTCATTGTATTTCGCTGCTGCTCTGATTGCCCGTTTTGGTCGGTACGATTTGAGGAGCACAAAATGGACCAATCAAAAATGGACACATAGTGCATTTGGACAATGCTTGATATTTCTCAATTATTCAATTATTTATCTCAAGAAAAATGAAATGTTATTCGTTATGATAGAGACGTAGATATATTTCCTATCAATTGATGCAAAAACCTTTGCGATCTTTTGAGGAGTGCTCGAGTTATAAGCGTTCCAAATCTTGCATTTTTTCCTACTTGTTCAGTGCCTAGATTTTCATTTCACCCCCTATATCTTCCGGTTAGACGTAGTCCTACGTCAAAAACTATTAAACAACTTTTGGCATTTTCTTTTTATTCATACTTCGAGCCCAAGCCCGTATGCTCGCACCTTCCTCTTTACCCCGTCCATAAGGTTCTGTACAACGTCAGGTTGTAGTTTTTTTTGAACAGAAATCCATTTTCTCTTGAAGTCCGCCTCCGATTTGACATCTTTTGGGTACTTCCGGAGGGCCTGCTTCATATTCGCCCAATATTTCTCTATTGGGCGAAGCTCCGGCGCGTTGGGCGGGTTCATTTCCTTTGGCACGAAGGTGACCCCGTTGGCTTCGTACCACTCCAACACGTCCTTTGAATAGTGGCACGAAGCGAGATCCGGCCAGAAGATGGCCGGGCCCTCGTGCTGCTTCAATAGTACCATGCACCATGTACTTTTTGGCAAACTTGGATAGTTTCTGCTTGCGAATCTCCTCCGGAACGCTGAATTTGTCCTCTGCGGAGAAGAACAACAGGCCCGGCAGCTGACGAAAGTCCGCTTTGACGTAGGTTTCGTCGTCCATTACCAGGCAATGCGGCTTCGTCAGCATTTCGGTGTACAGCTTCCGGGCTCGCGTCTTCCCCACCATGTTTTGCCTTTCGTCGCGGTTAGGAGCCTTCTTCTTCTTTCTTTGTTTTTAAGAGGCTTTAAACTTTGCAGTTCATACGCCCCAAATGGAGCCTTCTGAACCTTGTATGTACGCAGGCCCTCCCGCTGCTTGGTCCGCTGGACGAATGAACTTGACAAATTCAGCTTATTGGCGACATCCCGGACCGAACTTCTCGGATCACGTCTAAACTGCTTAACTACGCGCTTGTGATCTTTTTCACTGACGGAGCATCCATTTTTGCCGTTCTTCACTTTCCAGTCGATGGTTAGGTTCTCGAAATATCGTTTTAGTACTCTGCTGACCGTGGATTGGACGATTCTCAGCATCTTACCGATGTCCCGATGTGACAACTCCGGATTCTCGAAATGAGTGCACAGGATTAATTCACGACGCTCTTTTTCGTTCGACGACATTTTTCCAAATTTACGAAAAATCGACAGTGAAGCATGGCCAACGTGATCTATACACTCTTATCTGATTATAAGCGAAAGCTGAAGATATAATTCCTAAAAATTAAATTTCTACAGCGTTTTTTCCGTGATGCAATTTGATGTGACACACCCTTTAATCATAAAAGATTATTTGATTGCGATGAATTTGTAAGAAATTTAATTCTGCGCAATTTTATATATTACATGTTATTTATTTACCTCTTTCAGTAGTAAAAACTATAAAAATGTTGACAATGGTTGAATTAAAGAAGGAAATTCGAGAGCACAATCAAACACAAGTAGAAAAATGCACGATTCCTGCATGTGAGAACTACCTTGGAAAGCCCGGAAGTAAAATATACGTGATTTGTTTTTGAATTTTAGGTTACATTAGCATCATTTTCTTAGTTCAAAAACTAAATCCAGATGTCTCACCGATCGTTTACGTTTTGCATTAGATCGCCAATCGGTTCACAGGGACCAACGATAGTCAGATGGCTTGCTCGGTCTAGTCTCAACGTGTTGTTAATGGTAGAGAAAAAAACACCGTTTACTAACAGGAAAAAACATTAAATTATGTATACCGAAAAAGAAAATCCAATATCCAAAAAATCCTTGGAATGCACGATTCCCGGCCATCAACTACTTTCTGGATGCCACAAAGATGATGATGGAAGTTATCCCAATAGTTTTCCATTAATGAACAGTACTATTGAAATGTCGAATATGGATAGGCTGCAACCTCGCGAACAGCTAGATGATCCTAACCTAGAATAACTACTTGAATCTTTGGGTAGAACAGAAAATGAAATGTCTGGAATAGTAGAGAAATGTACAACCAGATCGAATAGAAACTACAAAAAGCACAAATTCTTTCCAAGAAGCCTTACTCCGTGCGCAACAGCAGCCATATTCATGAAACACGTGCAGAATTGTTCAGAAATTTGCTTGGAAAATTAACAATATTCTATGTAGAATTTGTTTGAAGATATTTTCAGATACGAAATAAATAATACCAGATCACTTCCTTTCTGAAAATGTCTTTATTGTATTTATTGCTTGTTCTCTGTTTCTGATCCGTGCATTTTAAATGTGTCTGGTTCGAAATCGGTCAGCCTGGGAAGCAACCAAATTCTCGCGGTGTTAGGCTGAGGGTATTGAGTATAATTTGTTCATGCAACAGTTTCCAGCGCGTGTATGTCAGTATATACGAACGGAACTAGAGTAAAAATTAAAAATTTATATATGATTTACATATCCTATGCATCGCATTCTAAAACACCTTCCAATGCTCATGTCGGCTACATTTGCTTTATTTTACTCCGAAGACGATGATTACTGAACGCAAATTGCATTTAACAGTTTCATTCACTATCATTTTACTAGCATCTCTTGCAATGAGATCCGTACGGTCCAAGCGAATCAAATTCGAAGAAGAGAACGAGTTGGCGGACTTCAGCACCATGCTTGTGGAATTGGTTACAAAAATGAATCCAGGGCATTGCTACGCTTTTATCACTGATCCCATATACGATGTAACATTGACAGGGACGTTATTCAGAGAAATCCGAAATAAACCGCGTTATATGCTGCGAATTTCCGAGGACGAGGATACGCTCATGCCAAGGCCACGAATAAATTGTATGCTTGAGGATATCCACAAGGCTGGCTGCGGCGCTTATATAATCCTTCTTGCAAACGGAATTCAAATGGAACGACTTCTGAGATACGGGGATAGGTAGTATTTTTTTCGTTATTAAAAAGTTTCAATACCTAAACCAACATGATTTTAGAACCCGAATAATCGGTACCAGGGCGAGGTTCCTAATTCTCCACGACTATCGTCTGCTCGTACCGGAGCTGCATTATCTCTGGAAAAGGATAGTTAACGTTGTCTTCATAAAACAGTTGACGATTGATGATAGCTATAGCCACAGAAGCAGAAATCAGCATTACGAGCTGAGCACTGTCCCATTTCCGCTTCCATTACGAGGAATTTTCGTTTCTAAACGTCTGGACTTTTGGCACGGAGGAAGATTCCGATACGGGAAGGAAATGTTCGCAGATAAAACGATCAATTTGGATGGGCAGATCATGAAAGTCGTAGTGCTGGAACATCCACCAGCAACTTTCAGAACCGCACCTAATGGATCTAGCAATCACATGAAGTTCTATGGGTTGGAAGTGGAGCTCCTGAAAGCAATTTCGTATGCGATGAAGTTCCAGATGAGTTTCTACGAAACGGAAGATGCCGCCAGTGAAATGTGGGGGACGGTTTTGGACAACGACACATTTACCGGACTTCTTGGTGAAATGGTGAGTTTGTTTTGAAAAAAACAGTTGTCCTTTGTTCAATTTTATTATTTCAGAACGACGGCCGTGCCGACTTTGCTCTTGCGGATCTTCATCATACCGAGTACCACCTGGGAATTATGGATCTCAGCATTCCATACAACACCGAATGTTTGACCTTTCTCACGCCGGAAGCATTGACCGACAATTCCTGGGAGACGCTCATATTACCATTTACCGGCGGGATGTGGGCTGGAGTTTTAATTTCGCTGTTCTCAATTGGTTCGGTGTTCTACGCTTTGTCACGAGCGCTTATGTACGTCCGACATGATGAACATTATCAACGAAACCTTGTGATGATCGCCAAGCATGGAAAGTACGACAAAAAATTCAAATATGAGCGATTTGATTATATGCTTCGCACTTTTCGTAAGCGCATACTTTGTAAACTCTTGCGTAAATCGCGAAAAGCTGCAGCAGCCGAAACAGATCTAAGAAAATTAAAGATGCTTAGAATGGTTCCCTTCAAAAGACGAGCCTATCCATGGAAAGATCCCCTGCCACCAAGAGATATATTCGATACTTTCTCCGGCTGTATCATCTATACATACAGTATGCTTCTAGTGGTTTCTTTACCACGGCTCCCGAAAGGTTGGCCATTACGCCTTCTAACAGGATGGTATTGGATCTATTGTATATTGTTGGTTGTAGCCTATCGCGCATCTTTGACTGCCATTCTGGCTAATCCAGTTGCGCGATTAACGATCGATGAGTTAAAAGATTTAGCAGATAGCCCCATCCGTTGCGGAGCGTGGGGTGAGCAAAATAAACTCTTCTTCCAAACTGCTCAGGATCGGGCTTCGATGACGATCGGAAAAAAGTTAGAGCACACACCAAACGCGGAAATGGCCGTGGAACGAGTGGTCAATGGATATTTCGCGTACTACGATAACGAGTACGCCCTGAAGCAACTCCGTGCGACCCGTAAGTCGACGAAGGCTCGCGAAACCTTGCATATCATGGAAGAATGTGTCATTCACATGCCTATCTCGATTGGAATGGAGAAAAATTCACCGCTGAAACCGAAAGTAGATCAATACGTACGGTCGATGGTTGAGGCGGGATTGACGAAGAAATGGTTGGCGGATGCAATCGAAGAGTTTCAATCGAATGTAGAATCACTACCCCAGGAAGCGACTATGAATCTGAAGAAACTTACGGCTGCCTTCATTGCATTGGCCATCGGCTATGGAGTGGGGTTAGTGGCCTTCGCTATGGAAAAACTCTACTGGCGATGTGTTGTTGAGAAGGATAAGGCGTACGACAAGTATATTTAGGGAACATACATCAATTATGGCACTTTCACCGAAGCATTATTTTCCATTCGCCAGATGTCCACACAATAAAGAAGCAGAAAACAGAGAACTAATCACATTTTTATTCACAGTGGTGTTTGATGGGTGCGAAAAATTTGCTGACCAGCAGTCGTGATTTCAAACCCAGAACTCTCTATCGACCGTCTTTTCCGAGGCTAGAAGCGAAAGAACATGAATGTGTGAAGCATCTATAATATGAAGGAAGAATAAGCTTCACCTTAGCTCATTGAAGATAATAATTTCGAATTCGCTGGAGCTTGTTCGAAAGCACATATCACGCTTTTTTGATGTCGAAGGGTGATAATTTTCCACAAATCTTCACATTGCTTATTCAATCATTCGACACAGTAAACCAGACATATCAAGGGGCATCCTTGTCAAGAAATTCGAAAAAAACCAAATTTATTTTTCTTTATATTTCTGAAGTCTAGACATTTAAGAGTATGCCCTTGATTTTTTGAAATTCCTTCTATTTACCGTGTTATAACTATTTTAGTGCTGCCATACAAATGAAACACAAATTTCTACATTACTCGAGAATTAATCAAGCAAATGAAATAAAGTTAGGCATATGCAGGTTTTAGGGTGCAATAAATGTTTTTACGGTGGTTAGACACTCCACCCCCCTCTTCAAGAGGGAGCTGCCATACCAATGAAACACAAATTTCTACATTACTCGAGAATTATACAAGCAAATAAAACCAAATTGTGTAGGTTGGAGGAGGTTTAAGGGTGCAATAAATGTTTATACGGTGGATAGACACTCCACCCCTCTCTCTAATAGCGAATTCGTTTTTGTTCAGTTTCAACCTCAGTACCAAACTAACTGCTGTCAAAACGTTTTTTTATTCACTCAGTTTCAACCTAGTGTCGCACTAGGTCCGCCCCGAAAGCTGTTAGTTTCGCATTCAGATGTTTCACGGGTTGGCACTCGGGTTCATTAATACAATTATACTGAACTGTCAAGTTCCGAGTATTGTTTTGGTAAATCTAAAAATGAAGACTATGAAAATGGAAAACCTACTTTTGCTTTTGTATTATTGGAATCGTAATCCAATTCGGATTCTGATTTTGAAGAGTTTATTCGCGTAGACGGCATTATGCTTCGTGTGCTTTCATTGGGAGGCAAAAATAATGATGGATATTCAGGTGGAATAAACATGCTTTCAAAATCAAAATTATGAATGATAATTTATTTTAACGTATCAAATATTTATTTTATGTGATGAAATAAGAGGTTTTTATCGATATCGCAGAAATATATTGAACGAAAACTGTGTCTAATGATGATTTTATATTATAATAGTAATTATTTGTGGAACAAACAGGAAATGCATCGACAAATGGTTAAGTGAGTGTCAGGAATACATGTGTTAGGTAATCAAACAATATAAAGTAAAAATTTTCATTCAAACTTTGATAATAAATTCGCTAAAATAAATATTTAAACAAAGCTCAATCTTTTTTTTCCCAAAATATATATTTTTATCAAGGCCCATATGGCGTTAGCCTCACGGGGCCGGGAGTTCAATACTTTGACAATTTTTCTTATTATCTATGTTAGTAATATGTAACCGATTACTCGCGGTTGGCTCGAGGTTAGTATTACAAGTGTTTTCGTAATTCGGATGTTGCTGTCTCCAATGCTCTGTACGTGTGCCCGACACGGGATACTTCCTATTGGGATGCAGCTGACCCTTAATCAGCAACGCCCCCCTAGTCTGTACCTCATATCTAGCGTGGTGCGTCTTTCTCGACTCGAGGAATCCAGGATAGAATGGTCACTAACCGGCGCAATCATCAGTTCATGTAGAGTTGTCATGAGCGGTACAACCTTTGGCTCTTGTTGAATGATCAGTGGACTGCACAACCTTTGACCCGTGTATCTGTAAAGAGTGTGTATGTATTGCCGCGACTAAGTAAAAGTTTATCGATCGGATAGGAGGGTCATAAAACGGGGACACAACGAAAGCTCAATCTTGTCGATCCATATAAATCCTATGCAGCGATCTCTTTTGCCTGCCCAACAGATCACTAATACATATGCACGCTGCAAGCGCCCTATAGCAAAATAGTTACAGAAATTACGCGCTACACTATATTAATAACATACGAATATATGTCTCTTTACATAAAATATTTACTTTTAGCGTCAAAGCCATATACACGGAGAAAAATAGGAATTTTTGTTATGGCTATAATCCATATCAATGGAAACAGATTGATTATACAAAAAGTTTCACAGAAACAATACAAATCGCACAATGCAATTGCGTAGCCGGGTTAGGTGAAGTGTGCTCCCATTTAGGCTTTTTGCCCTGAAATGCTAGTCTAGTGAAGAAGTAAACTATAATGAATATTCGTGTGCAGATATCCTTAATCGGTGGTTAGTTTCGCTAAAAAAGCAGATGATTATGTTGAAATTCATAACATATTCAGCCAGATAGATCAACCAACCCTCAGATATGATTTCCGGGTACCTGAATGCTCTGCGGAGAAGTGAAATATGGTTATAAGAAAATTGATCGGAAACGAATAAAATCCATCAATTGGCTAAATAAAAAAAACAAAAAAAAGATACAATGAAGCATTCGAACGAGAGCTCGAGCTTCTGTGTCTTAAATCTAGGTCCGAGTATGCTGATAATCCTTTCCTGTTATTGTTTCGATTCAAATCTAGTGGGAAAGTCGCTCAATTAACATCGCGAAATAGATGCTAGTAAGTTAAGCAATATGTGTCACACAAAAGCTCTTGTTTGGTGAATAGCTTGCCTAACTGTTCCACAAAGTTCATGTTAGTTCTATGGAATACTTCGCGCTAATAGAAAGTTCACAACTATATTTAAATCATCTACAAGAACGTCGATTGATAGTGAAACCGCTTCTGCTACCTAGAAGCTACGAATGTAAACAAATGATGTTTGCCCAACAGATGCTCTGCATGTATGTGTAGCAAGAGCCCTATAGGGGGTCTTTTACGGACAAAATTTCTGTCAGATACGGACCAAATTTCTGTCAATCGTTCTGATTTCTGATTGGCTGATTTCGATAAATTTGGGTGAACAAAGCCGATTTTTTCAGTGTTGCCAATAAAAATAAATAGCGTTGGATTTGTATTGAATTTAGAGATGGTGAATTTAATGAATATTACGATATTTAGTTTAAAGGAAATGTGAAGGAATTATATGAAAGTCACTCATTTGTCAATTTAGCTTCGTTAGGTCCCTAATGCGACTTCATATTTCGGAATATAATTTCTATTGCTAAGAAGAAATGGAAAGTTTCATCATTCACTATGCAGATGACAGAGTTGTTAGCTATAGCTCGTACATATGAAAAAAGAGATGGTTGATACCTGAGAGAGAGGAGCCAGCTGAATGACAGATAGTTTGTTTTCTTCTTATTCTTCTTACGCATCATCATCAAGAAAATTCCAATCTGACAATTTCAATCAAGCATGTTGTTGTCATTCATTTATGAGAAAAGTGTTCAAACTTGACGTGAACCTTTGTTTGTGAGTATTTTTGTGCGTTTTTATCCCCGATTTGATTTCTGACGTAGGACTGCGTCTAACAGGAATATATGGGGGGTATAAGAAGGATCATGTAGGAAATAATAAAAGATGTACCAGGCCAGCCCACATCATGGCTTCCAGCAGCATCGGCCCATTCCAACATTTTTTTTTTACTTTTGATAATTTCGATATAGGTGTTCTAAAGAATTATTTGAATGATTACTAAAACAATATCCGAATTTTTTTTCATTCTTTCATTCATTCTTTCACTGGTTCCAGGTTGATCTATTGCTGCAAGCTCAGTGAATCGATTTTTGCAATGTGGGCGATGATTGTATATTCTCCGATGCAATTTGAACATGCAACGTATGTGGAATATATAAAATAAGTGCTAATCTTCCAATTAAAAGAGTCAACATTGATTTCTCTCAGGTGCATTTTGATGGAATTTTGTTTGTGTCCGATGGAAATAATAGTAGGTTGACTAAAAAGGATGCTGTGTCTGCAATTTTAACAGGCAGTGATCACGATTCGGATGAAGATGAGAATTATCCTACCAGTCTCTCGTCATCTTTGCCATGATATTCCTGCCCATCACTGATGGACCATTCATATGCAAATTTTAAATTTGACATGCAGGTTGCTAATCAAGGCAATAGTATCACTGAAGATCCAATCGAATTGACCGATAGTGAAGGTGAACCAATTGGTCTTGTCCACAAAACTAAAAGGGTCAAGATTCTTTCTCCCCTTTATGTGTGATTTAATTTGTATACCATTTCCCATAGACAACATAACTGTCGCTTCCAAACAGTCTACATAAATGAAGCGCTCACTCTGCTCTCCCTCACAACACTCACTTTCCTTTTGTGACATTGATGAGTGAACATTGTTTGTGTGAGTGTCGATCCGGAATGAATTGTCTTTCTCAAGATTCATTGTACCCCTAAAAAGTGCTCGAAAGATGTAATCTTACGTTGATCGCACTTGATCGAAGAAATTACAAAAAGAATGTATTTGACCGCAGTATTTGATAAACTCTTTCTGAAAAGAACTGGATTTGATTTGCTCTCTCGTGTTGTGCGTTATGTGTGGCTATGGTAGTTTTTTTCGAAGCTGCTACTGATTTCTATGGCTTCGGCGTTTTCGGCTTGCATGCAGCGATTTTTGAGGATTTGTTTGACTTTTGCTTTCGGGCAGCCACACAAGCAGTATCAGCAGCTTTCTTCTTGCTGGTCGCCTTCTTCACAGTAGCAAGTTTTTTTTTGTAGCAGTAACTGTTCCAAAATGATCTAACCGCTGTACAATTATAATTGAGTGCATTTCCGAGCTTGCACCTTATATTCCTTATATACAGATTTTTGTGATTTCAATTGCTTGCCTTCAAAGCAATTTTTTAGCTATTGAAACAAGTTTTTGGATCAATAAGTAACACACATATAACGCGTAGACATTTTATCTTTCGAATGAAGCGGTTATCATTACATTTCTTTCAACCGGCGAAGAGGTTTTATTGCTCAAAATCTTGTTTCTCCAATGTAACACTCTTGTTTTCGAAGCTTTGAACTTACACCCCTGTATAGAAATGAAGGATGTAGTCCAACGTCAAAATTATTTTCACATAAAATGTCTTGCAAAAAAATGTCATTTTGAAATTTTCTACATATTTCAATACTTCCCCTTGGTTCACCGTGACTGGTCCGCGCTGACATAAGGGTGATCACAACAAAAGCGAGCTGGCTCCTCTCTCTCAGGTTGATACCATCCAGGTTGTGTTTTGTTGACTACCAATTGTTACATTGCTGACATGTTCTTTCCCGCCTTTCCCGACTTATTTTGATGATGTAAAGAGCTACGAATTTTGTTCTGTTCTGTCGAGGAAAGTTTTCGCTTCATCGACGGTGTATACTCATAGTCGAATTCAATATTCATGTCATCCACATTATCACTAAAATTAGATGAAGCTGAAGTTCGATATGATGTCGATGCTGCTTCGCTGACCATCAATTTCTGGGCTAAACATCCTTCTCGCCGCTTTGATAGCAAGTCCCTCAATCCAACAAGATGTTCTTGTGTATCGGCTGTATGCGAAGCATTCGGTACTACGATCATGTAATGCGACGAAGAAGAGTAAGGAGCCAGTTGTCTCATCGTGTCTTAGCAACAAACCACCGCATTCGTGGAACAGAAAACGTTTTTTTATAACAGAATCAGTGTGGCACTAACTCAGTTTTAAAAACGGATTCGCTATAAGGACGGTTTGACACTCCTTTCCCCTCTCTAAAGAGGGGGGAGGCTGCTGAACAACTCGAGAACTAATCAAACAAACAGAATCAAACTTAGCATATAGAGGTTTTAAGGATCGATAAACGTTTCTATGGTAGTTCGACACTCCTCCCCCCTCTCTAAAAGGGGGGCTCCCATACAAATGAAACACAAATTTCTGAAAATGGGAAAATTCGAAAAATTATATTCGCATGTGTTCCGTAACGGTAACGGAATTGAACTTCGTTCGAAATAGGAAATGGATTTTAAATGAAATTTTATAGTAAAAATTAATTTTAAAGGGTAGATTAGAAGATCTGCAGTTCTGCGATTGGACCCATAAACGTACGCTTAATAAGAAATCGTGGATGTGATAACGAAAAATAAATTTTGGGCGGGACGAAGTTTGCCGGGTCAGCTAGTACATGATAAATGGAATGGTATCCTGTGAACAGTGTTTGTGATATTGCAAAACAACACGAGACATTAATGCACATTTACTTTTATTATCTGTATAGTTTAAATATTGTTTTCTTCTCCAATTACAATCGTTACCATTCCTTCGAATTTGTTCTCAACGACAGTTAATTTCTAGTGGTGTAGAAAATCAATAGTGGGAACAAGAATTTCTTCTCTCCATGATAATCTCAGATTTCTTTTAGGTCGTCTCCAATGTTGCCTGCCTTTTCACTTTTACCTCAAATCCAGTTCTTGTCCTACTGTAGCCAACAATATCACGGTGTTGTGTTTTGCATTACTATATCTTCGAATTGCCTGGTTTTAATTTCGGGAATAAAATGTATACTGCTTCTAGCTGGTGATGTGGACTTTTGTATGATCGCTGAAGAGGATTTAATTTACTATTGAACTTTTTTTCGGTTTGGCTTCAATTCGTTATACATATCACATTATTCTCCAATATTCTCCGCGTTCCTTTTTCAGTTTATGAATGTCGTATGAATAGTTCCCATTGAACATTTAAAATAGAAGTGCACAACACTTCTCAAGATTGAAAACCAAATATGTTCACAACGATTTATGTTCATGTTTTACGAGAAGCGTTCACGTTCACTTTGCAGTCACAAGCACCGCTAAATCACTTTCCTTTATCATTTGTTGTATTTTTTCAATAACTGTATGTTTTTGAGATCTGTCTGTGCAACTATTGGCTTCTAGCAATCGGTGATTTCAGTCTTTAAAACGTTTTCAATCACATCACTTAGTTTCGAGCATAATGGAGTTGTGACTGCTGTGAGCATTCTCAGAACGTGTTCGTCAATTGAAGCGCATAAATGATAATTAACAGATGATGTCAAGTGATGATGTCTCACAACTATAGTTCTACCGTGGTTTTGCTTCCCTTGCGTTAGACATTCCATTTGCTTAAACAATAACCTACTCCAATAATGCTCAGTTGTTTGTGTCAACTCTAAACGCAATTGAAACGATCAAAAATTCATATCGCCGATATGAGAAAAGGATAATTTTTCTCTGCTTTTCGTTTATTTTAAATCCTAGGTTTTATTATTTATTTATCGCTCTAATCAATAGCTACTTTACGCAAAGGATGAAACGGGTATGTCGAAGGACAGTAATGAAAAAGGTTGATATAGTTGCGTCAGCGTTAGTGTAATGCTCGAATAATGCGATATTCGGTTCCGTCAGACGTGAATGGAATTTAGCGCGCTGTCGCAATCGAGTTGTGTTTGATTTCAAAGAAATAGTCACGTGCCACCGGGGAATCATGAATATCGAAAAAGGGAATCAGTTCAAATAAGTCATATCCTTTAGATTCAGTTTTGGAAGGGGTTCTGCTGTGTTCGTGGCTGTGTTTTTTCTTCAGTTGTTTGCTACGTTTATTATTATTTCTTTATTACATTATAAGTTGTAGTATATTTCCTTCGTTTAGGATAGATTTATAAATATTACTGATTTTCACATAAAAAATATACAGAGCTATGATGTTAGGAAATCACGTAGCATATCTGGAAAGAGAGACACCAGAACAATTGTTAGAATAGTACAGTGTGATAGTTGATAGTCAAAATACGCTCAAATGTTTAATGTTGAAGAAACTACTCTATACTGGATTGGATTTGGATTGGTTTGGATTTAACATATAAAAATGTCATACAAATCCTATGACATTTTTCTCACTTGTATCTTTAAAATAATCGACCGAGATGCAATCGATGCAAGATTATTCGGTTAGTAAAAATGTAATGCATGTAATGCCTACGTTGGAAATCAGAACAAGAACCATATCAAACAAATGTTTTTCTTTAACTTTTCCTCGAAGTACACTGATATGTTTTGTTCTATTATTACGAGCATTTTATGTTAGTTTTATATTACATATCTCTGATGATTCACCAATTGGGCGTATTTAAAAGCGGTAAATGCATACAACACTGTCATCATAATTAACGAAATTAGAACAAAAAAAGGAGGTGTAATATTTGAGGTTCCATTGCGTTACTTGTTTTGTGCAAATGTTACTTTAGGGATCGCATTAAATTTGTAATATTACGTTCTATTCGGTTTGGTGGGAATGAAACTTGTAATGAAATGTAATGGTCTCTCTTTGAAGTCCGTACAAAATAGAAATTTCCATGTTTAGATAAATTCACGAACATATGTGAATGTTGAAAAGCCATACAAATGAAACACAAATTTCTGCATTACTTGGAAAATTAGTCAAGCAAACGAAACCAAAGTTGACATGTGAAGGTTTTAGGTGGCAATAAATGATTCTATGGTACCTAAACACTCCTCCCCCTTCTCTAAGGGGGGCTGCCATATAAATGAAACACAAATTTCTGCATTACTCGGAAATTAATCAAACAAACGAAACCAGATTTGGCATGTGGAGGTTTTAGAGGGGCAATAAATGTTTCTATGGTAGTCAGACACTCCTCCCACTCACACTTACACTCCACACTCCACTTCAATTCACATATGTTCTACAATTACATATTAACAAGCGTTATTAAGTCCATTTGATGTTTGCGCTAACGAAATTGATCTTCGTTTGAAAGTGGAAATGGATTTTAATGTGATAAAACGCGCTCCTATATTGTCTTCTATGTATATATAAATAGGAATGGATCGCCGAATGAGTTGATAAGAGCAAAACTCGAGAAAGGAATTGTCCGATTTAGGGCTGTCTTTATTCTATCATGTTGTATGTATCAAACATTTATTCCATGTAACGGAGAAACATATTACAGTAAACATTCGCTAACTGGGCGAAACGAGAAGAGCAGTTATCGACATTCGATTTTTAACTCGAGGGGAACTTCAATGAATTGTTTGATTCGCGTTGATCATGAAATTGGAAAAACAAAAGGTTCCCAATGGAAGTTTCGCAGTGAGTGCGACATCAGATATGAAATATAATTTGAGGAAATTATTTTCCGGCAATTTAATCAATGTTTTTGTCATGCGAAAATAATGTCAATTTTCATTATCTTTCAAATTACATTCGAATGCCCTTCATAGCAAATCTTCCATTTGAATATGGCGTCAATTGTTTACGAAATTCTGCTTTTTTAACTGATCCAAGGACCAGTGAACGTTCGCCCAGTTAAAAAGCAGACCAGTTAAACCAGTTAAACCAGGACCAGTTAGCGAACGATTACTGTATTTGCAAGTGGTTGAAAAATCTTGAACGAGAATTGTGTTTGAACATAATCTGATTTTATAATGACATGTTTCGGTAGAAGTACTAGGAATTTTATAGTAAAAGGTTATTTTAAAGGGTAGATTAAAAGATCAATCAATGAAGTTTTGCGATTGGACCCATTAACGTGCGCTTAATAAAAAAAAACGTGGATGTTATAACGAAAAATAAATTTTGGGCGAAACGAAGTTTGCCGGGTCAGCTAGTAAAGACTATGAAAATGGAAAACCTGCTGCTTTTGCTTTTGTATTATTGGAATCGTAATCCAATTCGGATTTTGATTTTGAAAAGTATATTCGCGTAGACGGCATTAAACTTCGTGTGCTTTCATTGGGAAGCAAAAATAATGATGGATATTCAGGTGGAATAAACATGCTTTCAAAATCAAAATTATGAATGAATATTTACTTTAACGTATCGTTTTTTATTTTATGTGTGTTACTTCCTGTGTATTAGAGATAGGAAATTGCGTTACGTAGGGGGGGAGGGGGTCCAAAATCCGTATTTTTAGCGTTACGTAATTTGTGCACGACGCCTAAATAGATGTTAACGAGTATGAGTCTTGAGTGTGGTCTTAGATTCTAAACTAACCTTCGTTGATCATTATAATACAATCGTTCATAGGACAATCAATATGTTGAGCTTCATCAAACGCTTTAGCTACCATTTCCAGGATCCGTACACAATAAAAACATTGTACGTAACATACGTCAGGTCAATTCTCAAATATTGTAGTATTGTATGGTCCCCCTACATTACTTCACACAAACTAGGCTGGTCTTCATATCACTTCCCTCCATATGAAGCACGTTGCATGCTTATCAATAAGAAAAACTTAAAAGAACTTCGGAACTCTGCCATGATTCTATTTATTTTACATCATATCCCAACGAGTGGACTAAGAAGAAATATGAGGAAACCTGATTTTTTACGCGCCAATAAGGCATCTGAGAAATACAAACATTTTCTACATAGGTTACCGAAGAACAAATTACGCCAAATAAAGTCCTTCCAATCGTATGATAAGCCTCTGTAACGAACACAGTGAAATAATTGATGTAATCACTCAGGGTGTCAACTCAAAACCCGAAAAAAATTCCCTGATATCCCCTGGTATTCCACTAATTTTTCCGAAAAATGCCAGATGTAGACTAGTAATCAAATTCTGTACTAGTATTTTAGCTATAGTTCCTAAAACATTTGGTTAGCTTAAACAATGAAATTTAAGAACGTCTATCGATATCTTGCAATAAATGCAAATTGTTTGTGATTTTTAATTGAGTTAAACGACGGCTGAGAAGTGTCTTGTGAGATAATAAAATGGATTCACTAAACAGTTCAAAGTTATCTTGAAAGACCCTTCAACACTAGTACAGAATGAGTAATTTTCATTTTAATTCGGATCAATTTGGTGCAACTGTTACGATTTTAACGAAATGCTTTTTCTTGCAATCTTTCGTCTCCTTTCTGTGCGTTTTCCGAAGTTTTCTTCGTTTCACCTCCATAGATTTCGCTTCTGATTTCCGTAGCCTTTTCACTAACCTACTCATTAATTGACTCATTTAACGCAAAAGCTTCTTCCTTCCAATTTTGCTTATCTTCTAGATAAAGAAAATTTCGAACTCGTTGAATTAACAACATTTTTATTGAAATTCGAAAAACTCTGAAGGGAGGTCTGAAAATTCGGAAAATTGAATTCCCATATGTTCTACAATTACATCATGATAAACGTTGTTAATCCATTTGATGTTTGTGCTAACGAAATTGATCTTTGTTCGAAGGTGGAAATGGATTTTCAGACAATAATAACGCTTTCCTATATCTTCTATTTATATAAATAAAAATGGAAGGCCAAATGTGTTGGTTCCTCGGAAAACCCGAGGAAGGGATGGCCCGATTTGAACCGTCTTTTTATTTTTGCTGTATTTGTCTCTTCCCATAGTTCAATAAAGTGGAGGGAAAAATCGGAAATTTTCGGAAAACTCTGAAGAAAGATCGGAATTTTGAATTCCCATTTGTTCTACATTTACACCAAGATGAACGTTTTTAGCTTTGTGAGAAAATGTGAATGTTCGAAAGAATTCATATACAAAAGTCTAGCCGGGTCAGCTAGTAAATAAATAAATATGTAAATCACACCGGAAGAAATTTCGTAATTCAAAGAATTTTATAGAGTTGAGTTCCTACTCGAACGTCATGTATTGCGAAGTGCCTATATGGAATCGAAATTCGATTTCGATTTGTATCTGAAATGTTTCTAATATCAGAGATGCTGACAAACCTAACTGGGATGCAACAAGCAAATCAAACAGATGGAAAAATTATGATTTGATGCGCGTTGGTGAAGAAACCAGAGTGAGCTCGAAGACGCAATAAAAATCCTTTAAGTGGAAAACTTTATCGCACCCGCCGTATTCTCCAGACCTGGCCCCGTCAGATGATCACCCTTTTGCTTCAACGGGACATGCACTTGCAGAACATCACTTTTCCGAATATACAAATGTTGAAAAGAGGTTTTCGACAAAACAAGAAAAGTTTTATTGGAAAGAAATCCACAAATTGATTAAGAGATTGGTGAATTGTGTAGAATCAAACAGGGATTACATCGAATAAAGATATTTTGTGATTTTCGTGAAAATTATGTGTTTTTCTCATCGGAAATTCGAATTTAATTTTCCATAGATGGCGTCAGTAATCGGAATTTTGCGTTGTACTGGGTGTTTAGGATACAAATGGTCTGTGGCTACACACACACCTTGTTATTATCAAAGAGATACACACCGTCACATAAACACTGCACACCGCACATATCATACATGTCATGCCACTCCAGTGAACTTATAAACAACAAAGAGAACAGACGCAAACGCTAATAAAGTAAAGTTAATATTTATTAGACTTATTCGTTCGCCTTCTTTCCCGTCGGTTCGTGTTCCCACAGGCCTTTTATCGTTCGACTACCGATGCACTCAGGGTTGTCAACTAGTGACATACATCGTCTTCAAACTCGAAATTTGCTTCGCCTCAAACATTAAGCCTACGCCAACCACTCCCAAACAATTTTCAACATTGAAAACGAGCAATAAACTTGATTTGATTATATCCATGTATTTATAACGTAATTAAAATTAAGTACATCTACACTTCTTGTACGCCACATTCAGCTGCTATAATTCGGAAAGCCCAAGTCAGAAGGCTTAAAATGCGTTTGTGGCCCTGATGCTGTAACCAGGGTTGCCACATTTAATTCTGTTAAATTTTCTGGAAAAATCTGCACGTCTATATTTTTAGCCATAAAATATGTATAGAAAATCTGTATCGGAGAGTTAAGGGAAAAAAATGAAAATAAAGGTTTATTTTTACTTTGAACTTATTTTTCTTATTTATGGGTTGTTAAAGTCGTGTCAATAGGAAAGTTTTTCGCCTCTGAATTGTACGATGTTTTTACATGGTTTGGTTGTACTTTGTCTTAAAATGTTTCTTCAACTTCATTTTTGACGCTCCTCCTTCCGCCGATACATAGTTCTTCGCTCTCAAAATAGAGTCCATAGTCGTGGGAACCAACACATACTGATGAATGCCATCAAATGTCTTTTTTCCAATTCAATTATTTGGTTTAATCGCATAAGCTTTGCGCAGCCGCAAAACATGTCTTACAAACGACCAATGGATACAACAATTTCTAATCACGTTTTTTAACATCCAACAGCTGGGACCAAGTTATATCCGAGTCACTCAATTTTTGCCCCATAATATTCGACTTGAGTAGCCTAAATTAGTAATCCAGGCCTTGTGTATTACCTGTTTTAACGAATTGAGGAAATTTTAGCATCAAATCATTAAGGTTGGGTAGCTTGAAGAAATTTTAAAGGTTTATCCAGGCTGCAACTATGTTTCACCAATGCAATATAGAAGTCACGACAAATCGATTTGAAAATCAACTTCCTAGCTGCACCCATCTTTCTTCAGCATCTTGTGCATCGATACCAACGCAAACATCCTCAAGCTTCTTCAGAAAGTCTTCAAAATCTTTCACATCAAGGTCAGCATCAACGAATCGTTGCGCGTAGCTCTCCAAGCATAAGTTACCCAACATGATCAACAATAACAGTCTTCTCTCATTATAAAGTTCGCCAAATTGAAAAATTTCTGATTGAAAGGAGCGATTGACATTATTGATGAGCGGTAGAATATAGTTTAGGAACAGTATAATCGGTTTATTCATAGGATCGTATAAATGAGTCAATATACGATTGGCGGATTGATTATGGTCATACATAACGTGGAAACAAAAAAATAGTTTAAGCTCTTCAAATCGCTCAAGATTTCGCTTAATAACTGCCCCCAACAAAAGCCATCTCATTGCGCTGCGTCCAACTTTTTTATAAATCAAAGTATCTATGTATGCACAGTAATAAATTTAATATTTGAAATTGAATTTAAAAAAATCTGTAAATTTTGTATTTTTGCTGAAAATCTGTAATTCTGTATATACAGATTCTGTATCTGAAATTTGGCAAAAAATCTGTTAAATACAGAATATCCTGTATATGTGGCAACCCTGGTTGCAACAGCCAGTTACAAAATATTTGGTTTCGTCGTGAAGTTGGATACTCAAAGACACTCGATGGATTCTACACAGGTTAAAATGGATCTGATTTCCAACTACGAATCGCTAATACGTCATTGCAAAATCAATTCTTTTGCGAAGCGGTTGGTGATGAAAAGTGACTCCTTACAACATCAAAGAGAATGATCGGTTTCAAAACGCATAATCAAAAGCCTCCGTTATAGCCAAACTCTCAATTCGGACCAGTACTGGCAACAATTTCCCTAAAGCTCTGGCAAATAGGAGCACAATTTTGTCCATAAGGACAACGCCAGGCGCACACATCGATAGTGATTCGCCCGGAGCCCCGGGAAATGGCTCTAACGCATTCGCCTTACAGTAAGCGAACCCAGTGAAAAGATTGATGTGACATTTGCAGTTCTCCCTACGAACATCGCGAAAAGCACCTGTTCAACATTCCACAATGCAGCCGACATCATAATTCTGGTTCGTGTTTTACTGACATTTACGATTTTTATGAGTTCAATAAAACGTCTTCAGGAATAAATTTTCTTAGCAGATGAATGCAATAAAGTTCCAAATATACGAGTTGTTTAGTGAATGTAGACACTAGACTTCCCATTCTTAATCCGAAAAAATAACGAAACTGTTTCTAATAGAATAAATATATTGAAAGTGACGGTATTTCCGAAGTTGATACATCAAGTACCATTTCTCTTCTCTTGGATCGAAACGTACCTCTTAGTCCATAGGCGAGCAATCCGGTCGTGCTCATCCCGATTTTGTAGATATTGTGTAGCAATACTTCCAACCAATGGATCGGCTGTGAAAAACGAAAAAGTTTATTCCACCGGATTATCCCCATTTTATTCCACCGGATCATACCTGGGTTGCAGTCTGTTAACAGAGAACAAATGGAGAGCAGCACTTTGGAGATAGTCAATGCTGGCGACCAATTATCCTTGAGGATATCGAGGCAGATAACACCCTGGCTGTTTATATTGCAATGATATATCCTCGTTCTGAACGTGACCTGTTTATCGTACAAATGCACTTGCATCAAACCGTATTATCAATTGTCAAAAAATGTTTTCACCTTGGGTGGTTTAAACGGATACTCCGGGGAAAAGTGAATATCGAGAAAGAACACACCACCCTCGTAAACCGATCCCGGTGGTCCCAAAATGGTTGAAACCCATTCGTACAGATTGTCTCCCTTCGGTCCAGCACTACAATTTGGCGGCGGATCAAGTGTGATTTCGGCTAGCTCTTTCTGAATTCGTTTAGCGGACGTTCCAAGGGCTTTCGAAATTTTTGGATTCGACTTGGTTTCCTTCGCTTCCGGTTTTGGTGTTGTTGGGGCTTCTGGGGTGGCACTTCCGCTACCGTTCCCATTGCGACGTCCTCCTCCGGACCCAGCACTACTTCCACCGCCACCGCCTCCAGCAGCATTACCAGCCGCCCCACCATTAGCTCCTGCTGTTGTCCCTGCAGTGCTACTTGAGCCAGCACTTGTCGACATCTTGTTGGCTAAGCTGGAAAATTACACTCAAATTTGACCTAAGTGAGAAGAGATTAAAATAATTACTTTGAGATCAGCAGTTTTAGAACGAATTGAAGTTTGAATTCTATCGAATCTTTAAAACACATAACAGCCATCACAAATCAAAAATGGAAAATACGAATACAAACAACCTTATGTAACGAAAACTATCAAAACAGAATTCCACAAAATTAAATAAGAATCGCTGCGGCTTCCGAGAACTTTGGCTTCTTTCTTTGTTTTCGGCTTTTTTTGCAGCTATTCTCTATCAAGATGACTAGATGAGTTGATTTTTTTGCCATCCTCACATCGATCTGAATCAGTTGATGTAGGATAGTTTTTCCAATCAATTGACAATTGTCAATCTATGGAAAACAAAGAAGACCTTGAGATTTTCAACTAATGAAAACATCGCTATTTCGAGATTATTTTGCAGTAGATTGCGACGGAAAATCTTAAATTCCGTTTTCCAATAAATCAAAGCGGCCATTTTGGGTTGAATTTTAATTCATCAAAATTTGTGGACATAACGGGCAAAGTACGTACAATTTTGTGGCTATTCAACTATCTGAAGTTTGACTACAACCGAAGGATTGTTTTAATAGTTTTTCACAAAACAATAGCACCGGGAAATAGCTTCCTCCTATAAGCAGGTAATTTCTTGCCTGCCTTCTATCACAGACTCGATTTTTTGACTTCGACCTCTCTCGCTCGCCTATGTTCTTCACACAACACACGACTCTACCGAAACAGAATCCCGCGATACAACTACACATAACGTAACAAAGTGGAAGAACAAGGCCTATAATGTACAGCTGATGCAAGAAGAGACTGAAAACATGGTGGTGTGGTTTTGACACATTTCCAATTCGAGCTACCGTTATTGAAAATTTCATTTTCATTTCATTCTTTTATTTAACTTATTTTGCACGTAAAAAAACAACACACAATGTCAGATTTCCAAATTATATAAGTTGTCTAAAGCTTATACATAAGATATTTTTTCCGTATCTATGAATAGTCATTTTTAGTTGACGTAGTATAAATAAAATCATTACATGTTTTACGCCGAATTATATTTTTCTATTAATTTTCGTTATGAAAACTGGTATTTTCAAATATTCACCTCTATAAAGGATAAATAGCTTTACGAGTACAAATTAATTATTTTGACACTTGTTTCGCGCCAAGGCAATGTTGCCATTATTACATATGTCTATTGGGTTTGAATCTTGGGCGGACTGTAAAATTCAGAAGTCGATCTCATTCTGATTACAGGATGCAAAAGTATTTTTTCTCGTTTTTTCTCAAACATCTATTTTTTTTTTGATACGCACTGCGGCTATATTCGATTAAACATAACGCATACGAACAATTCATACGTGTGATTCAGTCATACACAAACACTCTAACCCGGACTGTATGAAAACTAACGGAGCGGAGTGATAACTCTATTTGTTTATTTCTGCTTTGAAGATTTGGTTGTAACTCAAACCATATCCATAAAACTAATTATTGCAACGGTATGTACCCGGGGAACCTTCGATTTGTGAAGTGGTCGTTTGAATGATATATCTAACGAATGACACTGAGCTAATATGAAATTTTAGCTAATATCGAAAATGTCGTCAAAAGAAGTATGGCTTTGACGATATTTTCAATATTAGCTAAAATTTCATGGAAATAATGGACTCTATTATATAAATCGAATCGAAAAGTCGATACAATCCCTATCACTATCACTATCACACCGAGCAATATTTCGTATTTTGTAAATCAAGATAATCTCTTACCGACCTCGAATTTAATGTTTTACAATTGAATATACTCAAGCGTTTGTGAAATGCTTCCCAACGGAAAATTCGAGAGACTCAAACCAAAACTAAATAATTCTCTGAAGATATGCGACAAACAACTCGAAAAAGTAAGATAGTTGCACCGATAGCTTTCACTGGATCGATGCTATCGACTTGCTCGGTATCTATAATAGTAAAATAGAGCTAGCGAGCAAAATTCTTATCGACCCGATTTCTTTAATAGGACCCAGAAGCTTATTCCGTCTGTTAATGCTAGGACATCTTTGTCATGCTGAAGCAGTTCAATACAGTGGTCCAATGTACAGTAAGTTACATTTAATGCGACATTTAGCTAATTGAACAGACCTGTAATACGGCACGTTTAATCGGACATCTTTACCTCTGATTGGACATTTTTGTAAACATCGAATTCGTGCCCAAATTGTGGGCCCGTCTCGTCTCGTCTCGTCTCGGCTTCAGTCACTGTCGAGACGAGCAAAATATCCCATTCCAGTACACGAGTTTCATTGAAATGTTTTATTTGGTAGACTGGAGAGACTTCAGCCAGATTTTCTCGGTATGATCAGTGATGTCAGATGAAAAGACATGTTTTTGTTATGAGAAAAACAACAAACAGTTTTAAGATTGATCAATCGATACTCTTTTCTCATTGCCAAAAATTTAAAAAAACATAACAGTAAGGAATTTTTTGACGTGGGACTACGTCTAACCGGAGTATATGGGGGGTAAAATGAAAACCTAAACACAGAACATGCCGGGAAAAATGAAAGATTCCGAATGCTTATAACTCGAACATTTCGAACTGGATCGGAAAGATGTTTGCATCAACTGATAGGGAATATTTCTACGCATCTATCGCAGTTAATAAAATGTTATTTTTCATTAGACAAACAATTGAATTACTGTAAAACGTTAAGCGTTATATAAACGCCCTAACTACCTCGTTTTGATTGGCCCGGTTAACGGTTTCCCCAACACAGCCATCAAAACCAACCAGCATTGGGGAAATCGACCTTGCAAATACATGAAAGTATGGGGATTTTTGTTCTCATCGAAACGTGTTCCCTAACACAGACTTCAAAACCAAGCAGCGTTGGAGAAATCGGCTTTGGTAATACATGAAAGTCGGGGGTATTTTTGTTCCGACTGAAATGTTTTTCCCTAACACGGACTTTAAAATCATTGAGCGAGGGGAAATTGGCATTGGCATACATGTAAGTCGTGGTCATTTTTGTTCCGACTATTATGTGTTTCCTTAACGTAGACTTCAAATCAATGGAGCGTGGGGAAATTTGCATTGCAAATTCATGCAAGTCGGGAGTATTACTGTTCTGGCTGGAATATGTTTCCCTAACACAGACTTCAAATACATGGAGCGTGGGGAAATTGGCATTGCAAATTCATGCAATTCGAGGGTATTTTTGTTCCGACTGAAATGTGTTTCCCTAAAAGCCCCCGCAGACTGCAGGCATTTGCATATGCGCACACTTCACCGATTCAGTATCGGCCGATAAAAAGTTCGATGGGCTTCCCGATTGCATTCAAACTGTTTTGTCGGCAAACTATCGGTCGTCTGTTTAATCAGTACTGGCTAGCTTTGACCTGCGGCCATACGACGATTGTCTATTGGTCGATTGTTCAATTCGCTCTCAATTTTGGAATCCGACATACGTGCCGTGCAAATCACTGAGAATGGGATGCACCCAATACTCTCGGATTCTGATTCTGTTGATTTTCCTTCTCCGTTGTCAAACGATGATTAAACAATATGCGTTCGACGTACATGTCAAAATCGAAACTGAGTACCTGCAGTTCATCAAACCAAGCAAATTCGCGGTTCGAGAAGTACGTACACTTGAGAGATGCAATCTTCAGAGGGAAATGTAATATAAAATAATCGTTTGATAATTCTTCCGTTCACATATTTTGTCCTAGGCATCATACCAAACGTAAAAGAAATTAATTTTAAATTTACTTATAACGAAGAACATAATCTATCACAATGCGTGAATTGACCTTACATGGCATTTATTCAATCTTTTTACTCACAAACCGAATATATTGAATTCTGAAATTGGTTCATTCAATCAAAAATTCAATCAATACAAACAAATGATTGCTAAGCTAAGGTAGTCCCACGTCAACCTTGCGGATATATCATAGATATAACCCACCCCTTTTTTCATTGATATTTTTCCTCTAGCATATGGTTTCATCACTCAGACGTTTTGTTATTATGGATTTACTGGGGCAGTGTTTGTTCACCTAATCATCGATTTATCAAGAAAAGTTTTAAATCTATATATATGTATTTCCAATAAAGTAGTTGTTTTGAATTACTCATTTTCGTTCAATATGTGAAGACCCTTTTCGTGCTGTGTTAATATATTCAAAACAGTCATCTAGCATCCCTGGATATAAGTTCAATGTATACATTTGGTTGTGTTGTTTGGAAGAGGCTCATTTGAAAATCTGTAATCAGTAATCTTGCAATTACTGAATTGAATTTGATGGTTGCAGTTCAAAACATACATTGCTTATGCAATACTAGTTTAGACGTGAAACAATTTTTGAAGATAAAGGCGGAGCAGAAGAATACCGATGCTTTCAATCAACAAGGTGTACAAACACATCAAACAAACTAGACGATTCGACTGATTCAACGACGAGCGCGGTCAAACGGTCGTTGAGCCAGACGAGCTACTCGTCTGTTTTTAGTCGAGCTCGGCTTCTGGAATATGAAAACAAACGAGACGAGCACTCGTCTGCTCGTCTCGTTTTCTATGTTTTCTGGACATAGGGCCCCCACATGGAAAGACGTCACCACACGTCGACACTGTACCACTCTCATCGTCAATGTCCAATTACAGGTCAAAATCGCTTCCAATGCGACACTGAGCGGTGCCTCGGCATGTTGCATTAAATGTAAAGCACTGTACTTTCCAGTTCATTCAGGGAGACACTGTCCTTCGAATACATTTTCTCATGGGCTTGATTTTAAAATGATGTGCTGCCTGAATTTGAGATTATTAATAATAAATGTGGATGGATGGCCAGACGGGAATCTTCGTTTTAAAAAGGTCAGAGATATTTTCGATTTACCATTTCAATTAATTGAATCTTGGTGCAATATTTGTAGCTACAAATGATCCAAGACACAGTGCTTTCAACCAGGTTGAACGTCGGATGACTCCGCTTTCCCGGGAGTTATCCTCATGATCTCACATGGATGAAAATTTCAAAACAAGGGACCCGGAATTGGAAACGAAACATTTGAAGTATACAGGGAAATCTTTAGCGGAATATCCTAGCGATCGATGGATATTCCGCCAAAGCAGAATATATTGAGTCCGCAAACTCCCAAATCGATAGGGCGAAATTCGTACGATATTTGAAATTATCCGGCGGATGGACTTTCGGATCGTGATAAATAAACTCGAACACGATGAGTGTACTCAAAGAAAAACTAACAACGTGTTTTATTAAAAGCGGTTACGTTTGGAATGACAAATAGAGATAAGAAACAGGAAGTCAATAATGACAGTTGCATGAGCGGTACATAAAGTGGGTGCATATCAGTGACGTAGATATTGTAGAGTTTGCATACTTAACACGCCCGTGCAAACGTTAGTCCAAGGCGGTTCCGAAACTTCCTGAATGCTGGCGCGGGACAGCTCTTGGTGAGAAAGTCTGCTTGTTGTTTCGACGTTGGAACATAGTCGACTCGAATATACTTAGCCTCTAAAAGCTCACGAACGAAGAAATATTTCACATCCAGATGCTTCAGACGTCCGGAATCCTTCGGGTTTTCTGACCATTCATTGGCCATGACAGGTAGCTGCACAAAGTGCGATTATCTCGGCTTCGGTGAACGAGAGAGACACTGTAGCTTGCTTCTTCGCACTCCAGCTGATCGTTGCACCATAAACCTTAAAGACAGCGCCCGATACAGACCGGCGATCGGTGACATCATTCGCCCAGTCGGAGTCCGTAAATGCTTCCAGCAGTGGCCCTGCTTCGCTGTCCTGGAAGACCAATCCAAGATCCAGTGTCCCTTTAATATAGAGTAGGACCCGCCGAAGATGAACCCAATGTTCCTCGATAGGATAGGATAGTTCGGGACATCAGAGCGACATACATGACACAGCCAACTAGCTCGCAGTTCGGTTTGTCGATCCTCTTCGACTCTATCCCTTTCGAGAGCTTCAGCCGATGCTCCATCGGCGTTGTGATTGGTCGACACTCCTGCATTTCGAACCAGTCTAGCAGGTTCTCCAAGTAGTGACGCTGATTGATACGTGTTACCTTCTGTCGCAGATTCCAGTCAATCCGCGTGCCGAGAAAATTCTTCACTTCGCCAACGTATGTCATCTCGAATTCGGTTGAGAGGCAGCCTTTGATTTTGCACGTCAGCTCCTTCGACGTACTAGCGACAAGTACGCCATCACGTAGATGAGATGACTTATGAAAACGATCGTTCCACGAAGTTGCCGCCTGCTTAAATCCGTATAACGATTTATTTACACGGCACACGAGACCGTTCTCCTCGCTGAACTCCTCCGGTTGACGCATATAAATTTCTTCGGATAGACCACCGTTGAGGAAGGCCGTTTTTACGTTCATTTGATGGACGACCCATCCTTCGTGATTCACCAACGCCAAAACCGTACGCAACGTATCCATCCGAGCAACGGGAGAATACGTTTCGGTGTAATCAAACTCGTGCTTTTGGCTGAACCCTCTGGCAACTAATCTCGCTTTGTACCTTGGCGTCTCGTTCTCGTTGCTTTGCTTCACTTTAAAAAGTCACAGGAGGGTTGTGTCCGAGACACGACCGCATAGTTGACGTAGGATTCCGTTAGGTGATCTGTTGATTTTGGATATGTTTGAAGAATTACCTCGTTAAACTCTTTGATAATGATTTGATGGCCCTGAAAAGGACCATTTTAAACGGCTTCTTCTTATTGTCACTTTTCTTCTTCGATCCCGAAAAAGCTGCCATCTCTACTTTTTGTGTGAACAATTCTACACCTGCACTTGCACCGCACTGGGACTTCAAGGGACAAATTGTCTTCTGGCATTGTCTCCAGTGCCGTCACAACGGTAGAATAAGCTGGCCCCAGCATTACAATATATATATTGAATGGCGTTAACGTTCCCTATGGAACTTTTGCCGTTTCAACGTACGCATTAACTAGCGTTATTTATTAATACTTAAGGTGGCCGTACACTGTTTGCCCGGAGGTCAAATATTTGATATATTTTGACAGATAAAGTTTGATTTGATATTTGTACAAACACTATTTTGTTTGCCACTCTTAAATATTCAACAGTGTTAAACAATGTCAAACACCGAACATGGATAAAATCGACTGCAATATTCGAGGTAACCTAACCATGTACCGACAGGTTCGAAGAACAGACTAAAAAAGTATTCGAGGCATCCAATAATTGAATATTTGCTTGTCGTGTTTTGTGTAGAATATATTTGATCAGTACACGTTGACCGAATTTTATCTGTCAAAAAGAGTCAAATATTTCGCTTCGGTCAAACAGTGTATGAGCACCCTTAGTTGAGATTTCTTAAGTCAAATAACACGCTTCGAATCTATTCCGAGGGGCAAGCTCTAGAACATGCGTGACGAATCGAAGAAATATTCTCTGACGAAAAATCCCCCAGCCAAAACGGGAATCGGACCCGAACACCCGGAACATAATAATGTAAGACGCTAACCACTCGGCTACGGGTGCAATTAGAATAAGAACTCTAGACCAAAAATTGCTATTTCATGAACACACCAACAGGAGTATCAGAAAGTCTAATGTGCTTATCAAATCCTTATATCCGCTCGTCAGCCGAAAAGCGACGTTAAGGCAGCATTCCATCTCTTCAACATGCTACATGCTACAAGTCAATGGTTCTTGCTTATTAGAGTGTTTCTTTTTACGACATAATAGGTCTTGTCGAGCGATATTGGCCTTATCCAATGGCCTGCGGATCAGTGCGGCGTGTGTAGCACGACATGTACGACAATGTTGGAGCAACTACGTCATTTATTGACGATTATCATAATTCACCACAATAATGGAACAACAGAATATTTGATAATAATAATAATAATATCATCAGAACAGATATGTTGGAGCAGTGAGCGTTCACATACTACTGTGTAGTGGTTGAGGTGGAAACAAAATTAAAAATTGCGTAAGTATCATATCCATTGTTGTTTACCATTGACTTGTAGCATGTAGCATGTTGAATAGATAGAATGCCGCCTTTACAGTTGCTACTTTTCGAATGTATTTTTCGTCCAGTTCACACTCACGGTTCTCCCGTGTGGCGTTGTTGTGCGAAAACACATCTCAAGCGACTTCATTCTTCCCTACGGATGAACTTCACGACATCGCAGAACAAGAAGGTATCCAATGCTTCATTAACGGACAGCGTCTACTCTCAGATCATCTTGTATAGCTTCTGCTATTACGCTCATATTAGCATTATATCTTTAGTTCTGTGATATTAGTATAAGTAGGTTAAACTCTTTCGAAAATTATGTGAACAACAAGACTACAAAAAAACTGAACATGAGAAATATGCAGCTGTAAGATATTTCAAATCCCTGCATAAAAGAATAACGGAACTTAATGTAAAAATATTGATCTCAATAAAGGAATATTAAAGTATTATGAACATTTTTCAAACGATTGTGGATGAACCACTCAGAAAAAGTGTAGTAGGCTAGAAATATTGTGGCGCGGGAAAAACATCATCGGCCTGATTCTGCGTGGTGTGTGAGGTGAGATGACAATTGTCACTTATGTCACACGATTCCACCAGGCGTATGCCGTGAGAAAACTCACTTGAATGAACTCTCACCTTATTCCCGCTTTCAAATATACGTGACGATTGTCACATGAACTAGGATTTCTAGGTGACATGTCTTGAGGTGTCGACAGTGCATAAAAACAAATGAATAATGGAAGAGGAATAATAAGTGTCTTTTTGGGTCGTGTAGAATCGATAGAAATGGTATTGTTGAGTGGATGGTGAATGAAATCCTCCCTTTACATCCAACGCATTTCGCCTGCAACTCTGCAGTCTATCCTTTTATACACACCGTGACCATGCGACGCAGCCCTGCCACTCATATTTCGCTCGCTTCGAGGTTTGTCCCAACCCTGCATAATTTAACCCAATCACGCAGCACGAGTTCTCGGCCTCTTTCGTAATTTGGCAGCGGTGAAGGTAAGACGTGTGCTCTGCGGCTAAAGTCTAAAACATCTCCAAAATGGCTGGTCTCTTGGTGGCACATGAATCACACAATTGTATGTATCAATAAATTCAATTTACCTTGCTCTACTGTGATTCGAGCTTTCGTGTGCGCTTCATTTAACCTTCTATGTAATGGATTATCAGAATTCGAACGAAATGGTGTTATTAGATACGGTTTTAGCGGATATTCGGAATCACCGAAAACAAAAATCATTAAATAATTGTTTTTATGCAGTGAATTTAAAGTCGTACCTAGAAGCCATGTGTTTTTCTCGCCATTGTTATGGTTTGTAGCCAGGTGATGAGGCTACTGCCGTTGAACACAAATGAATCGTGACATGATCCTGGATGGTTCGCATCAACAAATCTTATCTTCAAATTGTGATCGCATACCTGAAATTGAAAAAAAAAGTATTGAGCTATAAAACAATATAATACAGGCTTCCATTTCTATATTCGCAAGCTGTGAGCTGATTCGCTCTTTAATAGTCAGAGTTTAAAAAAGGAACATTACATCAAATACCTACCACCGTTCAAGCTATGGAAGCCCTTCCTATTATAATATAGGTGTTGATCATTAGCTGGAGAAATAATCCTCACGTGAGTTCCGTCCACGCATCCAATAATCCCTGGGAATCCCGTTTTTTCGTAGAACCCTCGGTTTATGGCATCTTTTTCAGTATTATCGACTGGAAATTTGATCGCAACAGGACAATGTGTTCCAATATTGAAAGAACTTCACTCAATGCCTTGGGCAATGTGGGCTGGGCCATTCCAACGAACATGTCATTTCCAACACCTTTTTGATAGGTTCCTTCAGCAAAAAAACGGAGCGCTGCGGCGAGTTTCACAACTGGGAAAAGCGATGCAGATCCCACTCATGGTCGTATTTTGGTTTCCACCAATTTCAATAATTCGATGAAGAGGCTCTTTCGAACTCTAAAGTATTTGATAAACCTGTAATTATTACAATAAATTAATAAGGATAAGTAGTACTACTTAAAAATTCGTAAACTTAGGCTTAACAATCATTATGGTGATACTCACAGATTATTCGGAACGCTTAATGGATTGGAACGATCTCTCACATGCCGGCGAAGAACTGATGTGTATTCCGGACAGTCTTCCTCGCTATCTGAACTGAACCATAATTCGCTCATTTTCGAAGCAGATTCTATCGAGTAATTTTGAATTTATGAACACCACTAGCACAGCTATAGCCAATCTTAATATTGAAAACATAAACAAGCGGATAGCATCAGAATAAAGGGCCTATGCAGAAATGTTTAGTATTTAAAATGTTTACTGATCAAATTGCATGTACTGCATAGATTTGAATCATATAATCTAATAATATTATTAATGCTAAAGTTTTAGCCTATTTTTTTGTATCATAAATCTTAACCAAAACCGTTCCTAAATAATCGAAAAGGGTAATTTAAAATTATCCTTTTCGGAATGATAGTGAATTATTACTTCATGCATTGGCCCTTTCGAAAAAGATAAATGTTTTGACGCTTCTCGTAGTGAAATATTTTTCAGCTGATTTATCTCTTTGTCGCCATCGAATGAACCCGTCGCATCACCATCGGAAAAGTCTCAGAATACCGCGAGAATTATTATATGACACCGAGGCGATGAATCTCAGCCATACTGTTGCGACTGTCGGAATAAACCCCAAATACCTGCAAATTCGGCAGAATGTTCTGATACACAACGAAGTTTTATGCTAACAACAGGCCAAGTTAAATCAGATCTATAGATACGGTATTGACTGCAGCAAAACAAATATCTGACCTCTCTGAGTGAAAACAAATGAAATTCTGGGATGCCAGATGTTTTTTCTCAAATATATGCGATAAAAATCAGAAATATTTGTAAATATGTGCTAATGTCTGACATACTGGGCAGCTGTTTATCATATGGAATCAATAATGTTTTGTCACTATTTTAAGCAGCCTGTAGCAGTAATGAAAGTTTCTGACAAAAGGTAAATGTTTGCAAATTCGTAGACATATGTGCGAATGTGGCATCTCTGATCTGAATTGGCAACCAGCAGAATTAATACCTTGTCACTTGCTATTCATCCTCTCACATACATAAAATGAACCTGTCACGGCATCCGATACGACTGTAGGAATAGAGTGAGGAAAGTCGCATGAAGGTGATGTGACAATTGTCATCTCACCTCACACGCCGCGTAGAATCAGGCCGCATGTGTATAAATGCCTCACATTTCTATTATAAAGTTATTCTCTCGTTTTCGTGTTTCGAAATTTATTCTAACGAGGGTAAGAAATCGAGGCGGCCTATGCCGCTAAGATGACGCGATCCGAGTCCACCGCCGACCCGCCGTCGTAAGCGCCGTAGCGAGCGTCGGACGGCATAGGTATGCCCCGGGCATTACGTTTACCCGATTAATTTTGGTTTGAAATACAATACAGCGCCACAATTTTTTTAACCTACTACACTTTTTCGAAGTGGTTGTTTCTGTTGCATCTGTTGAACCGTAATGTATGTACCACGCCTAAATTACATTCAGTTGACTTCGGATATCGAAATTCATCAGAATTTTAGAAAAGTGTAATCTTTGAATACTTTTATTGATCTTGTGTTATCTTTGTGGTTACTGACAAACACAAACTCTATACATTGCTTGTACGAACTTTCATAGAGCCACAAGGTGCCTTCTTGAATATACATCCTGCCATTACTCTGATTGGCACGCATCTTTTCATCCTGTCTATTGCTTCCAAGATATGGTGTTGTTTGCCACGATGATGATGGGATTGAGAATAAAATAGGGAGGATTAATAGATAAACAATATCCGAGAGCGAATTGACTTATATCATCATTAATTGTTATACTCGTGATACAATTGGAAATGTTGCAGTTTTCTATCTTACTGATTATTACTTCATATTGTTATTTGAAATTGTCAAGCACCATATAGTTTCAATGTCTCCTATAATAGTAGTAGAAATAAAAGCTAATTTGTTGATCAGAATACTAATTTTCCGGCTTTCCACTACCTTTGTCATAAACTGTACATGTTTTGTGTTAAATATATATATATATATATATATATATTATGACGTATGGTAATAACAATAAAAACAATAGAGCGTAAAATAAAAATAAAAAAACATGTAAAAATTATCTCTAAAATATTGATATTAAAGAGAAACAAAGATTCTTGAAAAGAGTAACATTTTTTTCTCAAAAAAAAACAATAATACGTACGGTCATAAATACTCTATAAACGCTAGATGTAACCAACGAAGAGAGAGTCGCGTCACAATCACGTCTGATTTCCATTTTCCCTACTCATTGTAACACTGGTGATGTCCTTCACAATCATCTCAGCGACTTGCCATGCTAGTTCCTCTTGTGCTTTATCTTCGGGTAAGTTAACTAACTTTCGCATAGCTTTTTTCAGTCGATTTTTGCTCCACCGGTCGTCGTCCTGGGGTGGTTCAGCAATGTCAAAATCTCGTTCATATCTGCCAAGTGCATCGACCCGGCCAAAGGTTAAACCTGCCGTGGAGTTTCTCCTCCACAAAAGATCCGGATTGTACAACTGACGTGAGTCAATATGCATCATATCTCGGCTGTTTGCCGCTCCATTCCCCAGCGGATTTGATCGCCTCCTGCTGAAATTCGAATCCGACATGGCTAGCAGAGTGTTATGGGACGAAATAAAGGATGAATGTCTTGTTGCGCTTGTGCTATCACTCGTCACGTCGGAGAACGTTTTTCGATGACCCCGTCTCTGAACAGCCGGTTGCATTCTATCAGAATGCACCTGCCGTCGACCAGCTATAATGGCCAGACTTTCGCTAGATACTTCTCCAACTGGAGTAGTTTTAATCTTTCCCAACAACTCCGATAAATACCTCTTGTAGAGTTCCGATTTTACGAATCCCCTAAAATAGCGTCTTTCCAAAAACCGCTCTATGATCCTCGAAGGCAAATCAAAGCAATATTTTATTTTGCCAACATCCTGTGAACAGATCTGTTCCTCTATGACAAACCGAATCGTATCACTGAGATTCAGAGAACTAGAAGCTTGAAGAGAGATATATTTCTCATACAGCACCAACGCATCTGCTTGTGCCTGGGCATTTTCTGCACTCCTCCGGAAGTGACTGGCTGTAACAACAAACTCCAGTACGTGACGTTTGCCTTTCTGTTCAAGATATTCCATAAAGTAAAACAGTGCCATCTCACTCAAAAGGATATCTCTCAGTGCGAGACTATCGCTTGAAAGAACCTAAAAATTTAAACGAATATCGTGTTTTTTTTTCAAATTTAACGGAATCCTGACGGATGTTAACTAACCTCAAACGTATATTTACAATAAAAGCTGCTCTCCAAGAACGCATTCAGATATTGCTTCTCCAAAGTATCGAGCAAAAACTGCTGCGCATCATCGAAAATTCTTTCGCTGCAGCTTCCATCACAGAGCGCCAATGAGATAGTGGAAAGAATCATCGCAGGCATTTCGATATGATGGGGCGAATTAGAAACCAAATACTTCCTATAGATTCGCACCGCATCGGAGTTTATCAGTGAGTTAAATTTATTCTCTTTGCTCGGTTCGTCCAGTTTGAGTTTATTCGTTTCGCAAATTTTCGTTTTCTCATCATCCGTCAACGATTGTCGCATTGTGAGATCACAGACTTCCAACATCTGTTTCCGATCGTCTGCTAGCGAGGTTGATTCAGATTGTTTCTCCTCGCTGACCACTCCTAAGGACGACGGAATCGGAGTACAACTTCGTGACGTTCGACAGCTACGGTCACCGTCGTCAGTGGGAGTGGTGGTCATGATCGCGTCATCGAAAGCATTTTCGGAGAATATGGATATAGAGTCGCACTCGACACTTTGAAACGAAACATTATCATAACCATCGGAAGAAACACTCCGATTCAGTCCCCGATGGCTGTAACATTTGGGAAATTCGTTTTTTGTCCCATACTTGTCATTTACAGTTGTGGCGGCTCCTTTAAAACTTTCGACGTCTAACCAAAATTTTACCAACGACAGAGCTTCCCTTGTCTCTAAGTACTGAACAAAGTAGCAGATACAGCTCTGCTCGGATAAAATATCCAGAAGATTCCGAGACAATCTGGATCTCACTTCCGATATCTCAATACCCTGCTGCAGACAGTATCGTTCGGCTTCCTGTAACGCATCATCATCGCTAACAGATTCACAACCTTTCGCAATCGCAATTACATCATCGGTTGCCGCAAATTTATTGTTTACGTTTTCTTCCTGTGCCAAATATCCGCTTTTGTTTCCATTGGACTTTTTCCGTGTTGCTGTCGACAGAGAAAAAGAAAGTTTGATAATGTTTGCATTTGCCGACGGTGACGTAGATGGAGCACAACAAAATAAAATATCAATCAAGGTGAGGAAAACATCAAGAAAACAACTAGAATGGCATTTATTGACGATTGGAACGGTGTCAGGGGTGGCGGTGGTCGGTGAAGCGCTGACCAACATTAATGATGACGATGACGACTTTGATAGAATATACATATAATAATCATAGAAGCTATGGTATTACCAGACTTTTTTAGGAACTGCAGCATTCTGTGCGTTATGCTTCTCAATTTTGTGATAAATATTACAATGAGGATTGTTTTTGGTGAGAGTTGAGTGTTTATTTCACATGTTTACACGTACACTTCCTCTGGAAAATATCTTCCACTTGTTTTACTACTGTGATTGGAAAGACGTAATTGAAGAAATTCCAAGAATGTCAAATTGAGGTATATGGAGGGGTAGGAATGCTTTGCTGAAACATTTCAAGCGTTGCAGAATTGTACTCATGGTACGTTTATGACAAGGTTGTCTGGACTGACTAGTTCATCAATACACTGAGAGGAATAATTAGTATATGTGACCAATTTTTTGGTAAATATTACCAATTCGTTAGTCATTTTCTACCCTACTAATCATTGGTTCTTCTTCTTCTTCTTGAATGGCGTTAACGTTTCCTGTGGAACTTTTGCCGTCTCAACGTATGCATTAACTAGCGTCATTTATTAATACTTAGTTGAGATTTTCTAAGCCAAATAACACGCCTTGAATGTATTCCGAGGGGCAAGCTCTAGAATACGCGTGATCACAGTGCAAGTCGAAGGAAATTTCTTTGACGAAAAAGTCCCCCGGTCAGAACGGGAATCGAACCCGAACACCCGGCATGATAATGTGAGACGCTAACCACTCGGCCACGGGTGCACGAGTCTAACTAATCATTGGTACATCCTACGAATAAAAATTGGTAGGCATAAATGTCAAACAAAACTACAGTTTGTAAGTCCAATGTTGGCTCAATTTCGAACTTAGTAATGGCTGATTTGTTGGCCCTCCATTGGTTGGATAATGACGATATTTTTCAAATAATTAATTTGTATTGCGAATATTTTTATTCTTATTAATATTCTTATTATATTCTTAATTTTATAAAATTATTGAAAAAGCTTTTCCTGTAGGTTTTCCTTTCCCTTTCCTGCTTCCCCAAATCGGCACCACGTCGTACGTACTCGGATGGAACATCAAAACAGTAATCATCTATAATGCATGTCGCATGCTCTTCGTTTTCCTTGATGTGGCTCACGCTGGTTACGGGTGTCTCATAGAGCCCCTGCAGACTGCAGACTGTTTTACGGCCGATAGTTTGATCGGCCAACTGAATCAGTATGGAGAGATATGCATATGCGCACATTATACCGATTCAGTTGGGTCGGTTTTTGCACAGTTCAACTCGTCAAATTTTCTGCCGATAAAAAGTATGCAGTCTGCGGGGGCTCTTATGCGAATACGTTGTTAAATATGACAACCACACAGAATAGCGATATTTCTACAAAATAGAACGAATTGCGTAACAAAGTGGCAAACATTTTAAAAATAATTAAGCATTTACCTATTTTCACTGGAAATCCCAATCGAAACTGACAGCTGAACATCAAATCTGCCGTAAGAAAAACTTTGTTATTATTACTATTCCAAACATCTTTCACACATCTAACTACACAGAAAAGTCGAAATTTGCCTAAAATAGCCACGTTCGTAGCACTGTCAACCGGTTTCGAAACCAGCGCCAAATCTTTTTCATTCTTGCCACTATCGATTGCCTTCGCCGACGGATCTTTACCTTTGTCTATTTCCCTTGGCGGATTGGCCGATTGCCGACGCCTCCACCTCGGTCGAATTATCCGGTTCCGCATCCAATGATGTCCTCCGCGCTTCGACCAGAATTAGGAATGTTACTACTTGATGTGGCGCTCCATATCCGAGCGAAGGCAGCATGTACCGATCCAGCAATGAAGCGCCTTAGAGCAAATTTTCCACACAAACTGTCTCTCCCCATTATCCTCGGATACGGTTTTTGTTGTTGTTGCGACCGGACGTGAAGTCGTGATTTGCAAAGGAAATTATATAGCAGATGGGACACATATATCGCTTTCCCTCCGTCCGATGTTATGCGCTGCTGTCGGTACTAATGATGGTGATGGTTTTCACTGTGTATCGTCGCCAAGTACTGCTGTAGAATCATTGTTGTTGTGACGATGTGTTTAAGATTGTGGAACTTCCGCCGTCGCATATTGTTCATCAGCTAGTGCAGTTTTTACGACTGCGTGAACCCTTGCTATTGTTTTCTATAAATAAAAGCTGAAAAAAGGAAAATATTTAGTTAAAATGAATCATAACAAAAGCAAAATGTTTACCTCCGAATCGTTTCGTTTCCTTTAGACAAATGGCGATTGCACACACACAGTTGCTAGGAATTAAAATACTCAAGGTTACTTATACTATGAAGTAAAATGTACGAATTATTGGTAGGGATGTATATTGCATCTGACATCAGTTTAACAAAGTTTTGGTAACATGTACCAAAAATGTGTACATTTTACCAATGTTTCGACTACTAAAGATTTGGTAGCTGCACTTACTAATGTTTTCCTCCAGTGTACACTGAGAGGAAAATTTAGTATATATGACCATTTTTTTGGTAAATATTACCAATTCTCTAGTCATTTTCTACCCTACTAATCATTGGTACATCCTACGAAAAAAAATTGGTAGACACTTACAAAACTGTGGTTTGTAAGTCCAGTGTTGGCTCAATTTTGGCTTCAGTAATGGCTGATTTGTTGGCCCTCCATTGGTTCAATATAATTCAGTAATATAATTTTTATTTCAAATATTTTTATTCTTATTAATATTCTTATTCTATTCTTGTTTTTATAACATTTTGAAAAGCTTTTCGTGCAGGCTTTTAGCGAACGAGTTGGGTATCTTAAAAGTGTGCTTTTCCGGACATTTGCGAAATTTTGCTGGACCGCAAATTGCATCAACTCGTTCTCATCTTCGAAAATTATTTGACGCCGGAAATCGGCACCACGTCGTACGTACTCGAACGGGACATCGAAAGGAAACAGTAGCCAAATATGATAACCGCGTTCAACACATGAAACAGCGTTATTTCTACAAAATAGAACGAATTGCGTAACACAGTGCCAAATATATTAAAAATAATTGAGCATTTACCTATTTTTACTGGAAATCCCAATGGAAGCTGCATAGTGAAAAAATCTTCCAGTTCAATCACATGCGGATTGACCATTGTGGATCAAAATTGGTAGTACTTGTTCTTTAAATTTGATGAGGAATTCTCCAGCCACATGTTAGCTTAGAACCGCTGCACATCGGATGTAAATATTTTCGATTTTCCAATACCTCTCCTCTAGAGTTCGATATTAGAAACTGTTACCTTCTCAGTAGTCAAATAAATTATGAGAGCTTGAGGATTTCATGTCTTTATTAGTTGGAAGGTAAAACTAGAATAAGCACAAATCTAAAAGCATGTCACTCCTGCTTCTGGCATGGCTACTGTGATCTATCAACAGTCATGGTAGCCAAGGTAGCATCTCCCCCTCTAATTTGGTAGCAGTGATAATCTTGAAACTTGATTGGTGGCCGGGTTGATCGCACGGGACGTTGCAAAGGTGTCGATGTCAGAATCGGCTGGGGAACATCCATTGACAGTAGAGTTTCATCTCCTTCACTCGACAACGTATCTTGAAGATCAAGAACCTCGGCTGACTCAACGTACTCCTCATCAGATGTTGGTTGATCAAAGTTCAGGACTTCATTAGGTGTTGGTTGATCGTTCTGGATCGAAGATTGGGTTCTGTCCAGCTGAGGTGTTGGTTCAGCTGGAGTAAGTCCAAAGTCGTCAATCAAGATAGATAATGGTGCTGGTGCAGGAGCAACTTCTTCCATTCCCGTTCGGAGTTGATCAATGTGCGAACGTAGCACTTTGCGTCGACCAACTTGGCAGTCCAATAATATGTTGTAGTTGACGTTGCCAATAGCTTCGAGCACAACACCGGGCATCCACTTCCACTTATCGTTTGCAGAGTAGACTTTGGCATAAACTCGAGCACCAGCTAGGAAACTTCGCTTGACTGGTTGATGTTGCGGGTGAAATTCTGGTTTGGGTGACGGTCGTAACAGGTCCAAAGTTGTCCTCATCTTGCGTCCAAGCATTACCTCGGCTGGAGATTGTCCACTCAGAACCGCTGATGGAGTGGATCTGTAGACGTACAGTAACGTTTGAAGCGCAGTAAGGGTTGACTTCTCTCCTCCGTCGACAATTTTCTTCAGCGATCTCTTCAAGGTGTCCACAAACCTCTCCGCTTGCCCGTTTGATTGTGGATGATACGGAGCTGTACGGAAATGGACGATCCCAAATTCTTCGCAGAAATCACGGAATTCAGCACTGGTGAACTGGCTTCCATTGTCCGACACAATGACTGTAGGAATTCCAAATCTTGCGAAGCATTCTCGAAGAAATGTGGTCGTTGTGGAAGTAGTCGGGTAACGAGTTTGCAGTATTTCCGGCCACTTTGAGAAAGAATCCACCACAACTAAATAGTATTCTCCATCCACAGGTCCAGCGAAATCGATGTGGAGTCGTTGCCAGGGTCCTTCAGCTCGAGGCCACGGTTGTGGTTGAGCATGTGGTGGAGATTTTGCAGCATTCGCACAGCTTGGGCATCTACGAACGTAGTTGGTGATGTCTTCATCTATTGTCGGCCAGAAAACGATTCCACGAGCGATAGCTTTTGCCCGTTCGATGCCAGGATGTCCTTGGTGAACTTGCTTGAGGATCCTTTTCTGCAGGCTTTTGGGAACTACAATTCGATCCGCTATCGTGATACAGTCGTCAATTACGGAGTAGGAATCTCGACGGCTGAAGAAAGATCGAACTTCTACATCTTCGATACCTTCGCACCGTGATGGCCAGGAACCTTGTGTGTAAGAAATTACCTTCTGGAGCACGGCATCCTTCTTAGTGGCGATCTTCAGGCTCTTGTGGGTGACTGGAAGATCTTGAATAGAGTCATGGAAACAGGAACTAACGTCATCTTCGACTCGAACCATAGCGATGACTGCTTCTTCGTCGGGTTTCGGATGGTTGCTGATAAGCCGGGAAAGTACGTCAGCGTAACCGAAATCTTGAGTTGATACGTATTCGATGTTGAAATCGTATCCCAAAAGTGTCAGGGCCCATCGTTGGAGCCGATTTGCGGTATGTACAGGAATGCCCTTTTTGGATCCGAAAATTCTCAGCAATGGTTGATGGTCCGTTTGAAGCGTGAACCGGCGACCCCACAGCAAACGATGGAACTTCGTGCAAGCAAAAACCAATGCCAACGCTTCTTTTTCGATTTGGCTATAGTTCTGCTCTGCTACAGTCAGCGATCTCGATGCATGTGACACAGCCTTGATGATGCCGTTCGGAAAACGATGAAGAATAACTGCACCAATGCCAGTTTTTGACGCATCTCCTGCCACGATAATCTCTTGCTCTGGATTGTAGTGGGTGAGCAACAGACCAGATTGTAGCACTTTTTTGATGTTTTGGAAAGCGTGCTGACACTCCTTACTCCAATCGAACTTCGTGTCCTTTTTCAGAAGGTTGTCTAACGGATGGCGTAGTTGGTGCATCTCGCGGACGAATTTGCCGTAAAAGTTGACTGCACCTAAGAACGAGCGCAAGGTGGGAACGTCGGTTGGTGCGGGCATTTCCGAAATGGCTGCAATCTTGGCTGGATCGGGTTGGATACCTTTAGCAGAAACGATATGTCCAAGGTACTTGATTTGATCCTGGTGGAATCGGCACTTCTCCACACGTAGACGGAATCCATAGTCACGAAGACGGTTGAAAAGCATGTGGATGATTCGGTTATGATCCACGAGAGTCTTGCTGTGCACCAGAATATCGTCGAGGAAAACTTCCACACCACGTAGACCCGAAACCATTTTCGCCATTAGCTGCTGGAATGCACCGGGTGCTGACTTGACCCCTGGAGCCAATCGGTTGAAACGGAATAACCCACGGTGGGTGTTAATCGTCAACAGCTTCTTGGATTCGTCATCGACCTCCACCTGAAGGTAGGCATCCGACAGGTCGATGATGCTGAAGACTTGACTGCCGGATAGCTTGCTGAAGATCTCCTCCGGGGTAGGAAGAGGGTGGTTGTTGGTCTCCAGTGCTGCATTGAGCCCAGTCGAGTAATCGGCACATACACGCACTTTTCCCCCCGGTTTCTTGACAACGACGATGGGTGCTGCCCAGTCCGAAAAATCGACCGGCGAGATGATGTCCAACCGCTCGAGTCGATCCAGCTCCTCTTCTACCTTTTGGATGGCATGAAAAGGCACCGGTCGCTTTGGTCGGAAAACGGGTTGGGCATCCGGCTTCAGAGACAGTGAAATTTTCGTCTTCATGCAGTAGCCCAAACCATCTTGAAAAACTTCAGGATATTGCTTAAGGAAGTGCTGATCAGAGGAAGGTGAAAAATTGGAAAGATTCACCTGTTTGCAGTTGGCAGCAAGCGGCTTCGACCATAAGTCAAACGCGTCCAACCAGTCCAGTCCGATGACGTTCAGATCTTCAACTGATGTGATGTAGCAGACCGATGCCTTCGTAGTTTTCCCGATAGTAACCGGGCAGGTGAATTCGCCAACCAATTCGAGTGGTTCCCTTGATGCCGTTGATGCTTCTACGCTAGTCACCGTTGATGACGGTGAGCCAATCATTTTCCACGTGTGTGTGCTGATAACGGTGATGTCGGAACCACAATCCAATTGGAGCTCGGCCGATTTTCCGTTGAAATTGACGGTGATGAACCTTCTACGGCTACGGACCTGCTTCACGATTTGAATAACCTTCGTGTTGAAAGGCTTCTTCTTCTTGGAACCAGCTTTCGACTCCGTAGTTGATGACTTGGAAAAACAACCACAGTAGCCGTCTTTGTGGCCCACTTTCCCGCACTGTTTGCAGGTGTGCTTCGAAAATTTGCAGTCCTTCACAAAGTGCATTGCGCCGCATTGCCAACATGGTGATGGAGGTGTCTTGATGTCTGCTGATGACTTCATCTGGTTGTTCGGCTGCTTCTTTGACTGCCGAACTGCCTGGACCGCTGAAGATGTCGGTTTCTTCTCGACCAACGCCGTGTCGTGTTTAAGATTCGAAAGTCGTTGGCACTCGGTGACCAGTCCTGCCAGGTTGATGGTTTCAGCTTGATCGGACTCGAGCTTCGACAGAAGTCGGGTCCTGACGTCGGTGTCCTTCGATGACTTGAAACCGCAGATGAACACCAGGCTCTTGAACTGATCCACGGTGAGCTTCTGAAGTTCAAAATCCTCACATTGACGGTTGACGATTCCAGCATACGTTACGAAATCGTCGGCTTCGTTCTTCTCAATATTGAGGCAGTCGTAGCGCTTGCTGAACAGAGATTTATGCTGACCAAAAATCTGCTTCATCTCGTCTACAACTTCGTCGAAGGTGAAATCGCGTGGGTGGGACGGCAGCAGGTAGTTGAGGAATTTCTCGTGCACTGGAACACTGAGACTCCGCAGCAAAAGTCTAACCTTCGCGGCATCGTCCAAGCTTCTGCCATCCTGCCTGAATAGATCCTCGTACTTAGAAAACCAGCGATCGAAAGTCAACCCGTTTTCCGGATCGAAGTGAAACTCCTTAAGGTTGGTCGCAAGGGATTCGAGAATTTTCTCTGGAGCGTTTTGCTGTGTTGACGTTGCTTGGTTACCGGTGAACTGTTCCAGTAACTTCATCAAACGGCTGTTTTGCTCGGCCATTTGCTGCATCACAACGGACAACGGAATTTCTCCTCCACTTGCTCCAGCTTCGGATCCGGCTTGAGTTCCATATTCGGTGGTCATCTCGGAAGAATCTTCAGGCTTCAACCTCGTCGCCAAAAATGTTACCTTCTCAGTAGTCAAATAAATTATGAGAGCTTGAGGATTTCATGTCTTTATTAGTTGGAAGGTAAAACTAGAATAAGCACAAATCTAAAAGCATGTCACTCCTGCTTCTGGCATGGTTACTGTGATCTATCAACAGTCATGGTAGCCAAGGTAGCAGAAACATACTTCTTCACGGTGGAATCTGTCATGGGCAATACCTTCGAAGAGATCGCAGTTTTATCCAGTGGACTGTTGTTTTTCGATCCTATGCTGATGTTGTTGTCCGAGGAGAACATGCCAATAGTGGCAGTTGACTCGGTTTGGGGCTCAGTTTAACATCAGTTTAACAAAGTTTTCGTAATATTTACAAAAAATGTGTACATTTTACAAATGTTTCGACTACTAAAGATTTGGTAGCTGCATTTACTTTTTCTCCAGTGTAGTAGTTAAGTTTTTCTCCAGTGTAGTAGTGAGGCTGTGATGTGTTAGCCAAGACGGGTCTATGGTACTAGGTGAGGCCGTTTCGTCACTAAGTTGGTTAGGGGAGCGGTATATGAAAACAGTACGGAAGAAAGCAGAAGGAGAATTATTTGCTTGTAGCGTGAAAGAGACAGACTGATCACGAGCGAGCTTCGGCACTAGCGTTTTGTGTTTTGTTTACAAACAAAACACAGTAGACTTCCAAGATGGCTGAAGAGTGGTTTTAGCAAGTTGCCCCACCTTAGGATATACTTCTAGGCGCCTTGGTGTTAGCTTTGCAAGTATCATAAATTTGTCTAAATTAGTATATTTCTATTGTATTTTACCTTAATGTATATATTTATTCATTGCAGCGTAAAGAAAATTCAATTAGCTTTTAAAATTCGACAATTCGGATTTTAGCTTCTTGAAGCTTTCTGTAGCTCTCTGATACCTCTTGCCGCAATGCTTGAATTAAGCTATCAGAACCGACTGAATCGCTAGGTATTAGAGATGTAGACGGTGTTGCCAATGGTAATTGTAATGGTTCACTGACTCCTCTATCTCACGTATTATTGACATATTTTCAAAAAAAAAAAAGTAGCAAAACACGTAATATTCGCAACAAAAAAAAAACACTTGTTATGAATTGCTTTGTGATTGCTGCTTTCTGTCAAAGCTAAGATGTCATAGTTGAGAGTGTATAAGTGAATCGTGTCGTTACACACTTCGAGTCCAGATTATACTTATGACAGACATACAACTGTATAGCGTTGTACTTTGAAAATTGTATGTCTGTCACCATGTACAGCGCTAGAACCATGCAAGCAACTCGGTACAATCGCTGTACCTGTACCGACCTATTTTATCGCTGTACATGGCTACAGTGGTACTGTGCGCAGCGCCATAGATGGTTAGTGGTGGGTAGCATGAACAAATCGAATCAAAACACTTGGCAAACATTCTTTTCACTGACTTTCTCTTGAGTTAATAACTCAGAGTGAAAATTTGCTTGTTGTGTTTGATAGTTTAGACGCTCAATAAAAACTTTTTTCATTGAAATATGTGGTGAAAATTGGAAAAATTCTGATTGTCAGTTTGACATACGGTACAATGTACAACCAAAGTGTGTCTGTCATGGTACGATAGTACCTGTACAACGCTGTACTCTTGAAACGCAAGTACAGCTGTATGTCTGTCCCTGGTATTACCTTGTCATAAACGTACCCTGAATTGTACCATATTATTGAGAGGTGGAATTTTATAATACAGTAAGTTACCTCTAATTCAAAATCTAGCTAATTGTACAGACCTGTAATGCGACACGAATAAGTGCGCTACACATACGGCGTCACCGTGCCGTCAACTATTCTCTTGGATTTATTTTGCCGACGTCAAAGTTGCCGGTGATGATGTAGGTGTATGTTACCATACGATTTCCATGGGAGAATATTTCTCATTTCATTTCGTTGACTTCACGGTGACGGGACGTTGTATGTGTAGCGCCGAGTACCTTTACCTATTATACATAGAAACACCGTATACCTTCGTGAAAAAGTTCACTAAACATTAAAATTTGTTTAGAAAAAATATAGACTATTACATCGATGAATAAAGTATTCAGTATGATTCCTTGCTGTGATGGCTGAGAACACAAAGGGTTAATTATTTTCTTTAGTGTTTTTCCAAAAATATACAGTAATTTACATTTAATGCGACATGCCGAGGCACACCTCAGTATCGCATTAGAGGCATTTTTGACCTTTAATCGGACATTCGCGATGAAAGTGGTACAGTGTCGCATCTGGTGGCGACTTTCAATGTGGGGCCATAATTTGGGGATGTACTCTGTAGTACTGTACTATGTACTAGCAAGCTCGAAAGCACTTTTAAATTATCAAAAGAAACTATTTAGGTTGTCTTGATTGTCAATTTCATTTTAAGAGCCTATGAAAAGCACGAATTCTACCTCATGTTAGGATTGGGCGATCTTGTATCGATATTTCGATCTTTTCCTCTCCGATTTCTGCTTTATAGATCGATTCTCTGTTCTCCAAAAAATCGCGATTTCGATCTTTGCGATCTTTTAGATCGTAGAAAAATTTATGTAAATTTGTTTTGAGTTGAACATTTATTTTAACCTCATTAAAAACCACCTGATAAAAATTGGATCACTTTTAAGGCCAAGGCTTTCATTTGTCAAATTAGTGATCGTTATGAGAAGCAGTTTTGTAAGTTTGTTCGTTACAAAATAAGTGGTCACGAGCTATATTTGCACCATCACATTCATGTAGGGTCTTGATATATGTAATATATGTAATATATCAAGACCCTACAATTTTACGGTTTCTCATAGATTAATTCAGCAAAGATCGATTTTTTGGTACCGATTTAGGTACGATTCACATACCCACGTTACCTTCACGTTACGTCACGGCGCGTTACGTCAATTATTTCCCCATACAATTCTTCTGAAAACATTCACATACACCGGCAACGTAACGACCCGTCAGCATACGTTCAACGAAAACGACCGGCAGGGTTTGTAGAAAAGAATAATTGACGGAGACGGACTGCTCGTTGGGTTTTTCTCTGGGCTTTGTGTCTCGGCTTTTGTTTTGATTTTGGCTGCATTTTCTTATGCCAACATATCTCACAGTTTCAAATTTCTAATATTCATTGATTTTTTTCCAAAATTTAGAACTTATTTTAGGCATGCTGATTCGGAAGAGGGCATTCCAATTTGAAACTGTTGTAGGTGTCGACACTATGAATAACATTAAATAAATCATTCGTTTGACATTTGAAGCGACGGTGCTGCTGTAAGTACGCAGTAAACATTAAATCGCATAACAAGCGTATATACAGGGTTTTCCAACTTTCAATTCCGAAAGTAAATTGAAATAAAACACACTTAGAATTCGAATTTCGATGAAACTTTTATTTCAAATTAAAGTTTGGTGTATGCCATTATGTGTGAAATACCACATCATTCAAATGTCCACCTAGGGCTTCCTCGCACACCTTGATTCGGAACAGGTAATTTTCGATGACTTTTCGGTACATATGGGGCGGTATCTCGGTCATAACTTCACGAATGTTGTCTTTCAAATGTTCAAGAGTTTGCGGAGAGTTGGCATTGACATGGTCTTTCGCATAACCCCACAAAAAAAGTCTAGCGGGTTAAAATAGCATGATCTGGCATCACCAAAACGCGAAATTATGCGTCCCTCAAATTTCGTTCGCAATATGGCCATGTTCGGTCGTGTTGTGTGGCACGTGGCGCCGTCCTGCTGAAACCACATGTCATCCGTATCCATATCTTCATTTTGTGGCAAAAAAAATCGGTTAATATGCAGCCATAGCGCTCACCATTCACAGTTACCGTCTCGCCGTCCTCATTTCCAAAGAAATACGGCCCGATGACTCCACCAGACCATGCGCACCAAACAGTGACTTTTGGCGGATGCAATGGCCTCTCAACAATCACGTGTGGATTTTCTGAGCCTCATATACGGAAATTTTGGGTGTTCACATAGCCACCGAGCTCGAAATGTGCCTCATCGCTGAAGAAGATTTGATGCGAAAATTCAGCATTTTGTTGCTGTTGTTCGTTCACCCAATCGACGTATGCCCGACGCATTCCATGGTCACCACGATCTAATTTTTGTACCAGTTGGACTTTATATGGATGTAGGTACAAGTCCAAATGCAAAATTCGCCACAATGATGTGTTTGACAAGTTCAATTGCTGAGCACGCCGTGGAATCGAAACATTCGGGTCATCCTCCACACTGGCAGCAACAGTAGCAATATTTTCGGCCGAACGCACATTACGATGATGCACAGGTTTCACAATATCCGCTACGGATCCAGTTTGTTCGAATTTACGCACTACATTAGCGATTGTGTGCTCTGTAGGCCGTCCATGACGACCAAAATCCGTCCGTAATGCTCGAAAAACATTTGCCGGTTTTTCATCGATTTTATAGTATAATTTAACAAAATTAACACGTTGTGCGATGCTAAAACGATCCATATTGTAAAATGGCAGACATTCAACTAACGATATGACGTTTTGGTTGACAGCTATGTCAAATGGTTGTCAGCGCAGGGCTGTATACTTTCGGAAGCCCGAAATGGAAAACCCTGTATAACATCATATGCCCTAAAATTTGGTTGGCATATGCATGCAAAAGTGGAGGCCATATACATACATGGCAAATGCTTACCGAATTTGTTTGGATGAATATGCAACTTTGACCGGTTATAATAGCGATTATGTTGAAATTGAATTGCGATCTAATATGAATATATTCATGAATTGTCAAAGCACCAAATACAACTTTTGCCATACTCATATACGATTTATAGAAAAAAAAAGAAAATATAGAAAAAAAAACAAATGGCGCAAAATATTTTCGTGAAATGTTTATTATAGCCTCACGAATTGCCATTTTTATATATGAGTATTCATGTTTGTAAAAATAATAATTGTTTGATTGACTTGTGTTGGGAGTGGAATATGAATGTTTAAAATAGCACAGATTGATGTTTGGTGAAAACTGCTCCGATGTGGGTTCGAACTCCGGTCGTCTGGATTCGAATCGCGCTATCCAGCTATCTCGCGCGGCTATCTGAAGCTATCTGAATTTAATTCAACAGCGGTTAAAAGTACATCAGCATTTCATTGACATTTCAATATGATGTAATATGTTCTTTATTAGGAGCTAATAAGATTTACTGTTTCATGATTTTTTTCAGCATGCAACACGATTTACTACAGTACTGAATCGATTTAAATTATACGCTTAAACGACACACAAACTGCATCAGCGTAATATACGCATATGATGCGGATTAAATTTATTTTACGACAATGTACATCATAAAATTGATGTTTATTATACCGAATTGTGACTTAATTTGATAATAGTATTTAAAATAGAGTTTTTACATTTAATGCGATTTCAAATATACACGATACATACTTTGATTGATATTATATGCGATTATGATTTATTCGAATTTCTTGTAAGACTTGGCACGTGCAAAATTATACGATTTAATGTTTGCTGGGTATTGACTGCATGTGTGAATTGATGGAGACGTTGACGGAACGTGGACGTTCTTTTCCGTAACGCTCTATGTGAATCGCACATTAATCCGTGAATCGATCCCTACGCCGTTTTGAGAATCGATTCGTCAAGATCGATCTTTTTCTAAAAATCGCACAATCATACCCATGCCCATACCCATGTTGACATTTGACGTGTTTGGTGAGAAGTTGCAGTAAAAGTAATATCATGGACAGACATACAGCTGTACTAGCGTTGTACGTGTACAGCGTTGTACAGGTAGCATCGTACCATGACAGACATATTTTGGTTGTACACTGTACCGCATGTCAAACTGACAATCAGATTTTTTCCGATTTTCACCACATATTTCAATGAAAAAGGTTTTTATTTAGCGTTCAAACTATCAAACATAACAAACAAGTTTAAAATCTGGGTCAATAACTCAAGAGAAAGTCAATGAAAAGAACGTTTACCAAGTGTTTTGATCGGTTTGTTAATGCTACCCACCACTAACCGCTGCGCACAGTACAATTGTAGCCATGTACAACGGTAAAATAGGTCGGTACAGGTACAACGATTGTACCGAGTTGCTTGCATGGTTCTAGCGCTGTACATGGTGACAGACATACAATTTTCGAAGTACAACGGTAGTACAGCTGTATGTCTGTCATAAGTATAAAAGAGATAGCTTTTTGGCGTCAAAGAGAGCATTAGGGCTGATCAAAATATATAAAGTTAATTATGATTTATTGAAAGAAATCCACGGAAACGTATAATAACCATAATTTTGATTTTCTTCTTCTGAAATGTTACTTTAATCCACATATAGGATAAGTTCTGTTTAATGGAGAATTCTCACAGGTTTTGAATGAAAGTATTGGAATTGGAATTGTGCTGAAAATCATTTAGAGGCGCTTCGAGCGATTGAGCGCGTCATTGCGCGGGCCCCTATGGAACACTTCCTCGAAATAAATTTTCAACGCAACGTGCATCTTTCAGAGCCCAGTTTACTCTATTTGTAACAATCTTGGTTTGCATTTTATACCTCGCGATCGCCCCATGATCGGCTCCACTATATCGAAATCTTTCCAGGGGAAAACAGTGTGCAAATCAAACGTCAAAACAAAGATCGATTTTCAGCGTGGTTCTTGTGCTAATTTGTTGCTCGGATTCTAGATAATTTTCAACACAGAAAACATCCCTGGACCGGTGGAAACATTCGATAGTTTATAGGCTGGCCAATAAACGGCTTCCAGGGACAAGATGTCACTAAAAATCACAGGCAAAACCGAAGGACAGCTTCAGCTTCATCTTTACACCAAGCAAAAACAGTAAGCATCGTCCAGGTGTTGTTGCGGAGAGGTTAAGTGTGTATGATTGTTTATTCTCGTAACAGGTTCGCCGTGCCGGATGTTCCATACTCAGTTCGGGCTAATATCGACAGCAAAGAATTAAATGTACTCGTTAATACATTACTGAAGGACTCGGGGAATTCGGAAGCTGGCAAAGTCGAATTTGACTTTCTACTGAACGCGGAATTTGTCAAAATTCCACTAGGGCAACATTTGAAGGAGAGAGATATTTCCTTTGAAGATACAGTTGAGATAGAATATGTCGAACGATATCCGGCTCCAGAACCACAAGATTGTCTGCTTCATGACGATTGGGTTTCCGCGGTAGAGGCGAAAGATAAATGGATTCTAACCGGATGCTATGATAACACATTGAATATCTGGACATCGAAAGGAAAACACAAACTGACAATACCAGGGCATATCGCTCCGGTCAAAGGGGTTACCTGGATTTCTCTAGACGAAGAGAAAGGCGTTTTCGCCAGTGCTTCCCAGGACCAAACTGTAATGCTATGGGAATGGAACGTGGCGGCGAATTCCGTAGAATGTGTCCAGGTGTGCAAAGGACACGAACGGGGAGTCGATTGTATTGCGGTGAATTCTAGCAAAACTAGAATGGCAACCGGAAGCTGGGATACGATGTTGAAAGTCTGGTCAACAGATGTAAGAAGCGAGGGCGAATCGCAACCCTCCACCAGTAAGCGGCAGAAGTTGGATCAAAACAATGCGAGAACACCAATATTGACACTTGCTGGGCATCGTGAATGTGTATCGGGTGTACAGTGGATCGATGATAACACAATTGTGACATCTTCATGGGATCATACAATTAAAATTTGGGATCTGGCACTCAATGGCATTAAGTCGGAGATTTGCGGACAAAAATCCTTCTTCGATTTGAGTTATTCCAAACTGAATGGATTAATCATTGCCGCATCTCCGGACAAAAATCTCAGGCTATACGATCCTAAATCGAATCGTACGTTAAAATGTAATGATGCTACAAATGAAATACTGATGTTTTTTTGCATTTTTCAGAAGGAACAATTGTCAAGAATACTTACTTCGGACATACGCAATGGGTGCAATCGGTCTGCTGGAGTACGACCAGTGAATATCTTTTCGTTTCGGGAGCATATGACAATCACGTGAAACTTTGGGATTATCGCAGTCCCAAGGCGCCTATTTTTGAGCTCATTGGACATGAAGACAAAGTACTGGCGTGTGACTGGTCCAATCCAAAATTTATTCTTTCTGGTGGCTCGGACAATTCTGTTCGAGTATTTAAATCTAAAATTGCGCTGGGCGCTGAAAAGTAACTCCGGCGTTTATATGCGTTGAAATATGAATGTATCATTCATGTTTAATTATGTTAGATGTGGAGTATATTTGACTATTGTATTTGTTTTTTGAGTGAATAAAAACGAGAACACACGAAATTTCTTCTATCGACGAGTAAAGCAACGAATGTATATTTTATTTAGCAGGTTTCATCAAAATTTTCTACAATTGTTATTATCTAATACACACGTGTGATGCTCGATCGTTTCTTCATTGCTTGACTTCGCATTTGGCGGGAACTTATGATGACAATCTTCACATTTTATGAACATAACTTCATTCTCAAACTTCAACAAACGTTCTATATTCTCTTGTATAACAGTATCAGCAACTTCTATTTTAGTTTCCAATTCTTCAGAGATTTCGTTAGCTTGTATGTTACGCTCAATTAACCACTTGTTATTGTTCCATTCATTTTCATATGAAGTTCCAGAACTGACAGAATTGTTCTCAATGTCCGGACATGCCAATTCATAGCAGTCTTCGTTGTCGCTGAAATCGTCAAACCTCATCTCTATTAGATGATTGTCATGTTCGGTCATTTGGTTTTGCGTTTCTTTTTGCTCTTTCAGAAAGCGTTCGTTGAAGTCTGTTACGTTTCGTTGAAGCATATCACGAAATGTATAAAATCTCTCAATGTTTTGGACACAGCTATCGCACACCCAAGTACGCAACTCGCTCAAATTTATAATCTACCAATAAAAAGCAAAATGTTTAGTTGAGAAACATTGTACAACGTGCAACATACGTTAATCTGAGTACATTCGTAGACCTTCTCCAGGAAGGCTTTCTCTTTGTTATATACCGTCTCCAAAAGCCACATACTTTGACTGTGATTGAGACAAAATCGGCAGACAGTTTGCCTACCGGCATCCTCTTTATCCATCTTTCCCATGAACAACTGATACCATATTAGACTAGCAAATGATGGCGGAGAGTGTAAACAATAACAATAATCCAAGGAGAAAATCTCAGCTCTGTCAGATACTTCATTGAGTGGTGTAGTTAATTACACCTTTGTTGTTACACCAACGTATAAATTCGGAATTGGAACCAGGGATGCCAGATTTGAAGATACGTTTTCATTAAAGACATGTTGCTTGTTGTGAATACATTTTTACAAAACACAAATTTCTGCATTACTCGAGATTTAATCAAGCCATCGAAACCAAATTTGGCATGTGAAGGTTCTAGGGTGCAAGCAATGTTTTTACAGTGGTTAGATACTCTTAGGGGGGGGGGTTGTCTGCCATACAAATGAAACACAAATTTCTGCATTACTCGAGAATTTATCAAGCAAATGAAACGAAATTTGGCATTTGGAGATTTCAGGGTGCAATCAATGTTTCTATGGTAGTTAGACACTCCACCCCCTCTCTTAAGCGCGATTCACATACAACTTCCACGTCACGTTCACGTTCCGTCACGTCGCGTTGCATCAATTATTCTTCGATGCAACTCCTATTGAAGCATTCACTTACACCAGTGCATAAGAACTGCTTGGAAGAATAATTGACGCAACGTGGCGGGACGGAACGTGAACGTGACGTGGATGTTGTTACTAATTTCTAAACGATAAGGCAAGGCGCAAATTGAGACGCATATAGCGCGAGTAACTTGGTGCGATATAGCGCCTGTTTTTGTGGCTAATGAAAACAGATAGAACGGCGCAAATTGGCCAGATGACGCGAGATGGTGGAGCGCTCGTGAGACACGACTCGCGCGACGCTGTGGCTGAACCACAGTTTCTCGTGCTGGTCATGCCGAATGTGGTAGTTGTGTTGGTGAACAATCATATAGCGCCGTGGGTTTGACACTGTAAGGCTGTACTGATCGGGTAATTGTGTTAGTAAATAAATATATCGCGCAACTCTGTGTTAATCAGTAATTGTATGCGAGTGGCATGTTATTTTTCAAACTGCGACTCAATATGCGCTCCACCACGCTACGTTTGTGGCACGTATGAGTCGTGTTGGTAGTCTCGCGTTCGCTTACGAGCGCTATACGCTTCTCAATTTGCGCCTAGCCTAACAGTGTGAATCGCACTTTAGGGGGGCTGCCATACAAATGAAACACAAATTTCTACATTACTCGAGAATTGATCAAGCAAATGGAACCAAATTAGGCATGTGGAGGTTTCAGGGTGCAATAAATGTTTCTATGGCGGTTAGACACTCCATCCCTCTCTCTAAAGGGGGGCTGCCATACAAATGAAACACCAATTTCTACATTACTCGAGAATTAATCAAGCAAATGCAACCAAATTAGGCATCTGGAGGTTTTAGAGCGCAATAAATTATTCTATGGTGGTTGGATACACCTCCCCTCTCTCTTAGGGGCGGCTGCCATACAAATGAAACACAAATTTCTGCATAACTCGGAAACTAATCAAGAAACTGGAGCCAAATTTGGCATGAGAAGATTTTAGGGGGCACGAAACGTTTCTATGGTGAATGGACACTCCTCTCCCTCTCTAAGGGGTGAAGAGGGGGAGGTTGTCTTTATTCTATCATATTTTCTGTATCAAACATTTATTCCATGTAACGGAGAAACGTGTTATTTGCAAGTGGTTGAAAATCTCGAACGAGAATTATGTCTGAAAACAATCTGATATTATAATGATGAGATTTGGTAGAAGTACTAGAATTTTTTAGCAAATTCAACCGGATCGAATAGAAGATCAATCAATGAACAGTTCTGCGATTGGACTCATGAATTTGCGCTTAGTAAGAAAATGTGAATGTTTGAAGGTATTGATAACAAAAAAACAAATTTTGGGCGGGACGAAGTTTCCCGGGTCAGCTAGTATACTATAATTTTTGTATTCTCTTCGGTAAAAAACTTCCTGGTGGGTAGCGTCATAAATGACATGTTGGAAGTTGCGCGAGCACTATTCAAATTGTTGGTTTTATTCTCCAAGGATCATTATATCTAATTGCGCATACCTTTGAAGTTGCTACTCAAGATATCGGTTAAGGAAAGCACAAGTACTGTAATTATTGATTCAAAATTAACACTCCGTCGGGCGCAAAATGTTTTGAAACATGTTTTTTTGTGGGGATACGTTTTTGAGCGAGCGGAACAATCCTAAAAGTTCGAGATATGCCTACCAGATCAGCTGCGCCCGACGGAGTGTTAATATTATTTACAGTGCAAATGTCGTTTTTAGCCCTATGTATGAAAGCAAGCCTATTTTCATCGAATGGAGCTCTTGTACCTGGTGTGGAAGTGCCTGATTGCACCCATCTCTCTTCGAGATCTTTTTTCACACTGTGGTTATACAAAAAGAAACCTCAAAAAACGCCCAAAAATTCAATTTTATTCAAAAAACTAAAACTTATTCAACATTTACTGCATGTTTCAAAAATACACTTTATTAAAATCAATTACAAACGTTCAAACGTTCAAAATGTCTTCGAAATTATGATGTTCCTATATTCATGATTATCTAGAATATCTTGCCTCAAAATGTTGTGGAATGAAGAGCTTTTGAGTGTATTGTTCCAGTTGTTGTTAATCCGACATATTTTTTCTTGGTTGAATAACTGCAAAAAGCCTCATGATCGCATCGATGACTTTCTCTCGAGTGACTTCTTTTACTTCATCCTGCAACGAGAAGCTGCTTAATGAATCTGACGCGTTTTTGTTTTGTTGTAAAATTAACCGGGACAACATATGTCGTCCGATGTTCACTTAAGCTCGGTCGGACCTTGATAAAGGATCGTATCCTATGTTTCAAACTAACTGGGTAATGAGTAGAACACAGGTTTGTATGCGAGTGACCACCGCTTACGAAGGCGTGTCGGTGGTCGGCTCGGATCAGGTAATCTTGGTATCTTAAGCCGCCTCGATTCCTTACACTCGTTTAATAGAGACTTTACCCCCATAACATTGATCTCAAAATAAATTTCGAAAAACCAACCCCGAAAAAATTAGTTTAAAATAGAAATCTCTTTTATTTCCTTGAGGCATTGCTACCCATTTATACACAACTTCTTTTAGTAACAATTTTTGTAGGTGTAGGCATGATAATACCACTGAGGGATCCCTATCCATAGCGTCAAGCAAGACGCGTAGAAGTATATCCTAAGGTGAGCCAACTTGCTAAAACCACTCTTCAGCCATCTTGGAAATCTACTGTGTTTTGTTTGTAAACAAAACACAATACGCTTGTGCCCAAGCTCGCTCGTGATCAGTCTGTCTCTTTCACACTTCAAGGAAAAAATTCCCCTTCTGCTTTATTCCGTACTGTTTACATATACCGCTCCCCTAACCTACTTAGTGACGAAACGGCCTCACCTAGTACCATAGACCCGTCTTGGCGTCAAGCAAATCTTGCTTGACAGTCAATGCTGTTGCTTTTGGATGACGTGACGAGCGCAGCATAAGCATAGAGACATCAGAAATCAGTTTTGGAGTTTTGATAAAAAGTAAATAATTGTAGCAACCTCATAACATCCTACAATATTGATTTTTTTAATGAAACGTGTATAACATCTCTCAAAGTTGTAACCCAGGCGTATCGCAAATACGGCTTTACGCTAACAGAAGAAATATCCCACTATTCAGGGGGAAAAGTATTGACAGTTGAAATCAGTAGCAGGACCAGTTTCTCGTTTGACGAGACGAGAAATCAATCAAGATTTACAGGTGGACGAGGCGCATCTGAGTCGGATGCGTAGGGTTGTATTTTTGAATCTGGGACATTCTCGAAATTAGTAAAGCGAAAGTGATTAAACATCACAGTTCTATCGAGAAGGTATGGAGAATAACTCGTTGCATCCGAATGCAGAGTATACCAAAGCAAATGACGAGCAGGAAAAATGCGGGAGGAAATGTGAAGGTAAAACGAAAGAGTACACCTTTGTTTACATTAGCAATCAAAATTTTTCACTAACGCAAAATTTACTTTGCAGCCCCGCTGATGAAAATAAAAACGTACCTCTCGGCACTTAGACCATGGTCTCTGTCGGCCAGTTTGGTTCCGACGCTGCTAGGCGCAGCAATTGCATATCGTACCGTTGGATTCCACGAGTTCAATTTTCTCACGTTCGTCTTCACAATACTCACTGTAGTTACGGTTCACTGCGCAGGAAACGTGGTGAACACGTATTTTGATTTCGTGAAGGGGATTGATAATCGCAAATCGGACGATCGAACACTGGTGGACCATATTTTAACTAAGGATGAGGTGAGATTACCGCTAAAATCATTTAATGACATGCGTTCGTTTCCTATTACGCTTGCTTTTCAAAATTCCAGGTCGTCACCCTAGGAGCTCTTCTGTACTGTGCGGGATGTTTCGGATTCATCCTACTTGTTTATCTTTCGCCTGCCAAATTGGAACACCTGGCATTGGTATACTTTGGTGGTTTATCATCTAGTTTCCTGTACACAGGTGGAATAGGACTGAAGTATATTGCATTAGGAGACGTGTTGATTCTGATTATTTTCGGGCCGATATCTGTACTGTTTTCCTATATGGCACAAACTGGCCACGTTGAATGGATGACCATTTACTATGCAATCCCGCTAGCCCTCAATACGGAGGCAATTCTGCACAGCAACAATACGCGCGATGCTGAAGCGGATAAGAAGGTTGGGATTGTAACGTTGGCTATTCTCATTGGCCGTACCTCCTCCCATATACTTTACGCACTGTTACTGTTCACTCCATACGTGATGTTTGTGGTGTTAGGTGTAAAGTATTCGGGAGCCTTCCTGATACCAATGGTAACGCTGCCACAAGCTTTCAAGATAGAGAAACAATTCCGCAATGAGGCTACATTGCACGGAGTGCCTCGGCAAACGGCAAAGCTGAATCTTTTCTTCGGTATTCTGTACGTGGTAGCTTGCTTTTGTGCGTCCCAACTGCCGTTCATCGCGAGGAAATAAGAGTGGCTTTCGGATGGTGAAATAAACCGCTTCCAAACGAGAGACTATTGAATCATCTTCAGGTATGAACTTGCATCTAAATGCAATGGAAAACACAAACAAGCATGGGTTCGTGGAGCCAATTCTGTTTTTTTTGTGCGCTAATCACTCGATCTTACACAGACTTACTACTTTTAGCGATAAGTTATTTATTCTTGAGATAAAGAGATTTCTATTATTTTTTTATGCTGAGCATGTGTTCTAGCTGTTATCGAGACCACTTAAGAACAAGCCCGAGTCTAAAGGGCTTGTTCTAATTAGGAATATTGACGGATTTCACGCCAACTCGTCTATGGGATTGGCATGACCCTCTTGGAACTTAATGAAACTTTCTGGGCGTGAAGACCTTACCTAATTAAGCAACTAGGCATACTTAGTTTTCCGAAAATTTATCTAGACTAACATATGGAAAGGGCTAAATAATTTTGGTAATTTTTTTATATTTTTTTTTACTCGAAAATGGTAAGTCCTACAAAAAAAAAAGATCTATGGAAGAGTTTGCGGAAAATAATTGAATATTCAGAAAAAAATACTGAAAAATATTTTTCTAAATTCTACACTAAAAAAATCGATTTCAAAAACTATAAGTCGATTTTCTCAAAATAGTCATCTCAGATTTTGATGAAATGGTAGATAAATTAAAAATAAATATGGGCCCTACAACTGTTCCATACATCGCAACTTGTGCATATTTAAGGCAAAAAAGTTTTCCTAACCAAAACTTTTTCAAGATTTTTTTTTTAAATTTTTCTATTTTTTTGTTTTAGTATAGCTATAGAAAAAAAATCAATAACAGGTAAAAATGGATCAATGGTGTCTCTTGGATGCTAAAGTACAGTTTTCAGCTTGTTTTTGTAGTCAAATACAATATGTTTCAATTCAGAGAGCAACGACAGCTCTCAAACAATAGCCATCTGCCAAAAATCTCTTGATCGGTCGGTCAGGTATCGAATAGTTGTTGTAGATTTAGGTATCTATTAAGAGTCACTGTAAGTCACTGTAGATATGATAATAATAAATGGATTGTAGAGATACCTAACGGATGAATAAAATGGCTCTGCAGTTGTTTGAAAATTACCAGTCGTGACCAGCAGCAAATATAAAGTGACGGAAAATAAAAAGCATTATTTTGTTTCTGCGTAGTCATCACAATTCAACAAAGAAAAGTGTGACATTGTTTAGCAACATGAGTCAAGCCGTGATCTCCAGGATTTGCAAGGATTACAAAATCAGTGCTGGTATTAACAACCCCAAGTGTAACCGTAATAAACTACGTCGGTTAACAGAAATAGAGAAAATACGTTTACTGGGATATACCCATCCGTTGGATGATACAATGCGAATTTGTGAATCTTGTTTGGCAGTGATTTGGCACAATAGGTGTGTCCCAAAGAGAAAACGACGTATAGATGAGGATAGCGCTAACCAAAATATTGAAGATTCACAAGCTCCATCAAATGGTCTGTGTATTTACACGATTACTTGTCGATGGATGAAGATTTTGAAGACTTTGCTTGGACAATACCCCTTCTGAAATATAACATTGAATTATAAGTAAGTTATATTGAGTTGTACGGCTACTGTTAGAAAGTAAAATCAATATAGGATAGGTGCGGTAGTATTGGCAAATGCATCAGCATTAGCACCATTCTCATAAGTACAATGGTATCAGTTTTGGTACTACTCCATTTATACTCAGCCAAAACTGATGCATTTTCTAATTATTGCCAACACTACCACACGTATGCATTATCGAACCCCAGATCATTTGATGGAGCTATTCAATATTTTGGTTAGTTTTATCCTCATCTATACGTCTTTTTTTCTTTGGAACACACCGTTTGCTCTAAATCACTGCCAAATAAGTTTCACAAATTCGCATTGTATCATCCAATGGATGGGTATGTACCAGTAAACGTATTTTCTCTATTACTGTTGATGTTAACCAACGTAGTTAATTACGGTTACACTAGGGGTTGCTAACTATTTCCCGTACAACATCGAGTCTCACTCGTAGTGTACTTGCATAAAATAGGGCGCTAGAACGCTCAGCAGAGTATTACGCAAAAACGAAATAATGCTCTGTTTCTTTTCTGCCACTTTACATTTGCTGCCGGTCATGACTGGTAATTTTCAAACAACTGCAGAGCCATTTTATTCATTCTTTAGGTATCTATACAATCCATTTAATGTTATATCTACATTGACTTACAGTGACTCTTTATAGATACCTAAATCTGCAACAACTATTCGATACCTGACCGACCGATCAAGAGATTTTTGGCAGATGGCTATTGTTTGAGAGCTGACGTTACTCTCTGAATTGAAACATATTGTATTTGACTACAAAAACAAACTGAAAACTGTACTTTAGCATCCAAGGGTCACCATCAATCCATTTTTACCTGTTACTGCTTTTTTCTATAGCTGAAAATTTTTAAGAAAAAAACCTGGAAAAGTTCATTGAGTTCTGAGAGGGTCATGCCAACATCTGGTCTATTGTTAAAATTATTATATTGTTAAATATTATTTGGATTCTACTACCTTCGTTCCATCCTGTGTTTGCTGGCCCTCTCTCTGAAGTGTTTCGACAACGAGAAAAAGACAATTAACTACGATGAAGATTAGTTTTAGAATCTTGCGTGAAAGATCGGCAGCTAGATTGTTAAAATTGCAATATCTTTAAGGACGCTTTGAGGCCAATAAGGGGAGATTGTTTCATGACGTGTTTTGGATCAATGAGAGTACACCAGCCTGAGGGAAACGAAACAAGAAGATGTAAATTAAGGTTTGTTCAAAATTTGCAATTCTATAGTTTTGGTGATATGACCATCTAATATTTAATATACTAGGTTTTTTCTTCCTTATTTTTTCATTATAGCCAAGGATTTATCCTCATAAATGTTCAAATAATGTTCTGCTCACATAAGCACAACATGATTTTTCCCTGCTAGAGTCTCTACCACATATCATAATTTAGAAGAGATTCAATCAGACGATTAAAGGTTGCGAATTCGTAGCCCCCACCAAGACACACACACATATATACAAATATATTTCTATTGGTGGATAAACCTTAGACAACACAATACGATTGATGCGTACTTAAGAATACCCCTCATCAGATAATTTTTAAAAAACTCCGTTACCAGTGCGTGATGTTTAGGTGGAAAATGAATCTAATAAAAGTGAGCGACAATAATTAGCCGTACTGATATTGAGATCCATAACAAAAGCCCGATAAGTACCTAATGGGGCAACGTTTCCTCATCTCGTTTATTGTCGAACTAGGTTTGCAAAAAATAAAATGAAGAAAACAAAGACGATTAAAAATAATGCAGAGGCCGCTGTATTATGTTTCAAACTCTAGACGGCGAAATTGACACAATCTTGAAGAAGATTAAACACTACATTTCCAGGAAGTAGGAATGCAACACCATGCTGTTTCAAACTTGTTCGTCTTTTGTTCTTAAGTGCAATCAGAGGATTTTTTTTTCAGAAAATTAAACTTCAAAACAATTAGTAGGTACGAGAGGTTCGAATACGGAAATTGATTCAGATGGGATGTGTCTTCGCGGGTGCATAAACAAGTTTTACTCCAAGCAGCCAAGCAAAACATAGATAAGGCGTATACAGTTAATTACACGTTATGCTTTTGCTTGATAATGAAAGAAAAATATCAACTATAAATGAACGTCATTTTTACTATAGAATTTTATAAATTATTGAAATGATGAGAATAACTGATGTAGATAATAATGCAGTAAAGAAAAAAAGATGCAAACAATCCATTGAAGAAATGTCTAAGAACTTTTTTCGTGATATATCACAACCCAATTCCAATGAGACCTATGATTTTGTTTTATTCACTTTTAAGGCTTTTTGTATTAATCTAACTTTGATCCATTCCTTTTTGGAATAACAAATTCTTTCGATTTCTTACAACTATTCTGTATCTTCAAGTGCGACAGGGCAAACACAGTCAACTACATATGAAACGATCACTACTACTACTGCGCCGCCTTGCGTAAACATGACGTTTAAGGTTCAATGTTTTCTGCTGAACGAAACCGATGATAACGATGGAAAATACACACCACCACTCTTCAGTGTTTGCTGGTGGTTGTCATCGTTTCCCTTTCTTTTTCTCTTTCTACTCGTGACACGTTATTGAAATTTGGGAGAGACCACGAGACCGCGAGAGTACACAGCACCAAACACCCCGAGCGAACGTGATGCAAATAAATAAACGAACAAACGAACAAACAACATTTCTGTGGATGTGGTGGGGTTCTTTCGTTGATGTGTGGATTCAATTCAAGCGTTTTTATCGATTTTTGGTGTTTTAGTACACGTTTGTCTGCCTACGCTTCAGAACCGCCGCTGCATTGGCCGGGCAAGTGGATGAAATAGCTACGTACTTTGGTCTTAATGCTGACAAAATTGTGGCCCAGAGCTATGATGGCGCTACTGTAATCTGGTGTACAAACAAAAAAAAGTTTCCAAAAGCTGCATATATTCACTGTCGCGCACACGTGTTGAATATTGGTGTTGCTTCACTCGGGCACAATAGGATTGGGCGATCTTCATAAAAAGATCGATCTTGTCGAATCGATTTTCCAAACGGAGTAGGTATCGATCCACTGATTTACCAAAGAATCAATCTTTGCCGAATCGATTTTTAAAAAAATAAAAAAATTCAACTTATCTGTTTATTCCATACATATTCTATACATATTTCATATTTCTATTCAAACATTAAACGCATTTTTTGTTCCTCAGCATGGAGGCGCAAAAAATACTGAAGTCCAGAAAAAAATTCCAAGGCATTCATCTTGTGCCGTCAGAGGGAGTCGTTTTATTAAATGAATTTATTCAAAAAAGATTGTTAGAAATTCAACAACTGCTATTTGCCCAGAGCTCAGGTGATAACGATCCCATAAGAGCTAATTGTGTCATACGTCTGCCATTTAGTCGAAGCTGATTCTTCATTTTGGCGCCAGTTCTAAAAAGAAACCTTTCGCCTTGAATTGATATCAACATCTAGGTCAGTGATCTTATGATACATTGGTTACAGTACATCCCATCAGTAGCTGCCGCTAGTTCTGTCTCTGTCAGCATTTGTACGGAGGTAAATCGTAGAAGAAGCGAAACAAATGTTGACATTATAATTTAAAAAAATGTTTGGTGAACTTAGAATCGATGTATGCAAAAAAACAAATTTACAAAAAGATCGAAAAAATCGAATACAAAACAATATATTTTCTCGAGTATAAAAGATTCTCATAATTGGGATGTTGAAGTCTCCAGTGCTCTGTACGTGTGGCCGACACGGGATACTTCCTATTGGGGTGCAACTAACCATTAATCAGCGACGCCCCCTAGTCTGTACCTCATATCATTCGTGGTGCATCTCTCTTGACTCGAGGAATCCAGAGTAGAATGGTCACTGGGCGGTACAATCTTCAGCTCGTGTAGAGTTGTCATGAGCGGTACAACCTTTGGCTCTTGTTGAATGATCAGTGGCCTGCACAACCTTCGACCTGTGTATCTGTAAAGAGTATGTGTATGTATTGCCGCGACTAAGTAAAAATTTATCGATCGGATAGGAGGGATATGATACAGGGATACAGCGGAGGAAACATCATTAAACGTTGACATCGGCGTTTTTGAGAAACAGGTATAGATGAAGCAGAAGATCAGGATCACAGCTACCTAAGATATCCCGGACAGGGATATCCGATTGTCTGCCTAGTGCACTCAATGCTCTGGAAAGCTGAGAGCGGGCAGCATGGAAGCGGATACACGACCAGGCAACATGCTCGATGTCGTGGTAGCCATCGCCACAATCACAAAAATTGTTTGCTGCGAGCCCAATGCGATAAAGTTGCGCGTTTAGGTTGTAGTGATTGGACATGAACCAAGATGTCCCGCGAATGAAATCACGACCTACATTCAACCCCTCGAACCATGCACTCCTCGAGACGTTAGGGATAATCGTGTGTAATCAGCGACCGAACTCATCTTCACTCCACATGCGCTGCCAACTTACGAGCGTGTGCTGACGAGGAATGTGGAAAAAATCATTATAAGCAATTTGCTTTTCAAAAAATGTGCCTTCTGATGCGCCCACCTTAGCTAACGAGTCCGCTTTCTCATTCCCCGGAATCGAGCAATGAGAGGGAACCCATGCTAAGGTAATCTTGAATAATTTTTCGACCAAAACACTCAATAGATGTCTTATTCTTGTCAAGAAATAAGATGAGCGTTTCTCAACTTTCATTGAGCGGACTGCCTCTATTGAGCTGAGACTGACTGAAAACAATTAAATAATGGTCGATGGGCAATGTTTCAATGATCCCTAGTGCGTAGTATATCGCACCCAGTTCAGCGACAGACACGGAACAAGGATCTTTGAGTTTGAAGATGCCGAAGCCAGTGGACCCGTTTATGAATAAACCGTTAGTAAAGAACATTTTATCAGATCTAACATTCCCATATTTTTCCGAAAATATCGACGGAATAACATTGGATCGTAGATGATCTTGGATTCTATGGATTTTTTGTTTCATGGACAGATAAAAAATGACAGAGGAATTGCAAAAGTATGGGAAGCAAACTTGGTTGGAGATGCCTGGTGAAGGGTGCACGTCGTGGGTAAGGTATAAAGACATAAAACTTGAGTGAGGAGTCAGTTGGAGTAGATTTTCGAAGTTATCAATCATTCATTTTCATTCATGATCTTCATGATCTTGCAACAGATGAGAAATCTGTAGGATAATTCTGTGAACCGAAGAGTAAGCGGGGGTACTCCTGCCTAGACTTCGAGACTCATCGTATGTGTCGAATGCAAACACCCCATTGCTATACGCAAGCAACGATATTGTATCCTCTCCAGCTTGAGAATATGAATCCTGGTAGCTGATCGGAAGCAAAAACTGCCATATTCTAACACTGATAATATCATTGTTTTGAACAACTGAATAAGGTCTCCTGGATGGGCGCTCCACCATGTTCCGGTTATTGTTTGGAGAAAATTGATTCTTTGCTGGCATTCCTGTTTCAAATACACAATGTGTCTCCCCCAGATACACTTAGAATCAAAATATACACCCAGGTATTTGAAAAACATAGAGTGGAATTGGGCGGGTTCGTGCTTCCTAGAAAAAAACGACCATTTCAGCTTTTTTTCGTAAAGAATTCGATACCCAGCTTGAGGGCCCACGTGAACAGGGTATTCAGGGTATCTTGCAACGACTTTTGCAGAACGACGGGATCAGTACCCGTGATGGAAATAACTCCATCGTCTGCAAGTTGTCTCAGCGTGCAGTCTCTAGTTAGACAATCATTCATATCATTGACGTAAAAACTGCACAACAGGGGGCTTAGGCAGGAGCCTTGCGGTAGGCCCATAAAACTGTAACGAGAAGATTTCGAGCTGCCATGAGAGAAAATCATGTGCTTTTCTGACAGTAAATTGTACAAGAAATTATTCAGAACTAGCTGTACCCTGCCACGCTTTGCTGTGGCACATTGTGGTTGCATGGTTGAGTTGAATTTTTCATTTTTTACAACAATCCTCAAGCTCAATCGGTTCCGCACTTTTCGAGTTTTTGACGCGTACACAAACGAACAGAACATTTTTATATATATAGAGATAGATGAGGGAAATCGATAAATTTTAAATCACTTCGAAACACAATTTCAGTTCATGATTTTGTCAAACACGTGGAAAAGAGATGTTTCCATCACATAGAACACATATTCATTGCTGAATAATCGATTTTCATTAGAAGCTCAATTTCAGAAACGCACTCTGGCCATAATAAAATCATTTTTCTTCCAATTTTCCAATTTTTTTATGACTTAACAACACTCCTTGAAGTGGATTGTATATTGTGTCCAACTTTGAGCTCAATCGGTTCTGCACTTTTCGAGTTTTTGACGCGTACACAAACGAACAGAACATTTTTATATACATTTATAGAGATTGGTGATAGTCCACGATTATGAAGCTTCTCTGAGAGAATTTCCATGGAAACTGAATCAAATGTCCCTTTGATATCAAGGAAAATAGAAGCCATTTGTTCTTTACAATCATTCGGAAGCCAAACTGCATATCTGACAGCAAATTGTTCGTTTCGACCCACTTGTCCAAACAAAGTAGAATCATTTTCTCTAACAATTTACGAATACAGGATAACATTGAAATCGGCCTATACGAGCTGTGATCGCAAGCCGGCTTGTTGGGTTTTCGTATGGCTATCACTCTCGCTTGTCTTCAGTCATGCGGGACAATATTCAGCTCCAGAAACTTGTTGAACAAGTTCAGCAAACGCTGTTTTGCCAAGTCGGGAAGATTCTTCAACAAGTTGAATTTTCTTGTCCGACCCCGGAGCTGAATTGTTACATGAGAGAAGTGCAATTGAGAATTCCACCATCGGAAAATTCTCATAATCGCTTTGAAGCGGAATATCGCGTACGATGTGTTGTGCAGGGACGGAATCGGGGCAAACCTTCCTTGCAAATTTTAAAATCCAACGGTCAGAATATTCCTCACTTTCGTTTGTATGGTTCCAGCCACGCATTCTCCTTGCCGTATTCCAAAAAGTGCTCATAGTGGTCTCCCTTGACAAACCATTGACGAATTTCCGTCAATATCCACGCTTTTTTGCTCTAATCAAACCTTTTAGTTTGGCTTCTAGAGCTTGGTACTTTCGAAACCATTCCACTAATCCAGTTTTCGTGAATTTTTTGAAAGCGGATGATTTTTCAAGGTAGACCTTTGAACACTACTTGTCTCACCAAAGTAATGGAGGACGACGTCGGAAAGTGGTAGCAGGAACACGTTTTTTTTTTGAGCTTGAAGTGTACTTTCGTAAATCAAACTCGATATAAAGTTATACTCTTCGCGATTTGTTTAGGGACAGTGGTTGGGTAAACGACTGGACTAAGTGTACCATCGGTACTTCGCGTACCTGCAGGTATAAAATAGATCCCATTCGTGGTCCTTAGCTTCCTGTCCAGCAACTTCTATCACTACTTCCCCGCGGTGTCGACTGGGGTACGAGTAATCATAGTAAAGGTCGGGTAACCAATCCCGGTGGAATCTTGGTCGTATGCTGACAGGGAAGGGGGCCTAGCCGATCACTGTCTTCGTGCTAGCGGGGACTCTAAATAGCGCTGTGCACGATGGTCCTCCGGCGAGACATGGGGTCGGTACAGGCCCTGCAAGCTATCCGTAAAAATGAAACGCACAGGAAAATTCACAAAGAATTTTGAGGCAGAACGATCGGACTAGACCCACGCAATAGCCCCGGACTAGTGATTGGAAACACGGAACAGAGAACTGGAAGTCTCTCAACACCTTCCAGCGCAGCTTCCAATACCGTTACACCTGGAGATCATCTCAGCAAACAGGAACACAAATTGACCACGTTTTGATTGACACTTCTCGGATATCGTCGATGTCAGAACCTATCGTGGCGCTAACATCGCTGAAGCATTCTCGAGAATCGCGGAAGTTCTTCAAGGAATTAAACGCCTCGCACAACGGCTTTGTGTCGCGGGCCGAAATGAGCCGGAACAAGAAAGGAGGCACCTTGACGAAGGAACGTGAGGTGATCGAAAGATGGAGGCAGTACTACGATGAACACCTGAACAGCGCGCAAACAGGAGACCAAGACGGCGTTGAGGACTACGCCAGTACAACGACGTCGTACCACCCCCGACGATGGATGAAGTTAGTGGCCATTAATCAGCTAAAGAACCACCAAGCTGCTTGTAAGGATGGCCTCGTAGCGGAGCTCTTCAAGGGAGGTCCGTGAAAACTATATGGTGTATGCACCGGTTGATAGTCAGGATCTGGTACACAGAACAGCTACCGGAGGAGTGGAAGGACGGGGTAATCTGCCCCATCTATAAGAAAGGTGACAAGCTGGATTGTGGAAACTATCGTGCTATCACGATTCTAGATGGTGCCTACAAAGTTCTTCAAAGATCCTCTTTCGTCGTCTATCGCCAATAGTAAGTTGATTTGTGGGAAGTTATCAGGTCGGATTCATGACTGGTTGTTCGACGACGAACTAGATTTTTACACTGCGTCAGATCCTCCAAAAGTGCTGCGAGTATCAGGTCCCTACACACCTCATGTTCGTCGATTCCAATATGATCGACCGACGACAGCTATGGAGAATCACGGATGAACACGGCTTTACCCGAAAACTGATTCAGGCAGCGATGAATGGTGTTGAAACAACAACAGCCGTGAAATTCGAAGACGCATAATCAATGAGTTTCGCGAATCCTTAAGGTCCAAAAAACTGCCCCGTTTGAAGTGCGTACCATGTATAAATCCCTAATTCGACCGGTTGTTCTCTATGGGAACGAAGCAAGAACTATGCTTGAAGAGGATTCTCAAGCACTCGGTGTTTTCGAACGCCGAGCGCTTTTTATTTGAGCGCTTACATAGACTTCTTCAAACGCGTTTTCATCACACAGAGCGAATAAAATATTAATAATAGATTAACACTTTAAGAAAGCACAGAATTGCCTGTAGCTATTGGTTACCATGAATAGGGAATAGTTCTCTTATCAAACAATACTTATTTTGTATGTCGTAATACCTTATGAATGATTTTAATGGTTGAAACATCTAGCAGAAACCACAGAGACAACAACGCCTAATTGATTCCTTCACATTCCTCCTTATGCTGTCGTATCTCACTCAATTTGTCGAAACTGGCATCACAATTTTCACAAGGAAACAGTTTGATTCCCGTATGTTTCCTCATATGCAATCGAAGATCGCGATCGCGTACAAATGATGCCGGACAGACCCCGCAACTGAATGGCCTAATTCCCAAATGTGTCAATTTTTCGTGTCGATCACGATCCCCTTGGTATTTGAATCTTTTCTCACATCCATGGCGACATCCGTATTTTTTCTCATTCGTATGGACACGGCTGTGGTTTATGAAGGGCGTATAACTGTTGAATCTTAGAGGACACAAACCACACTTCCATAATCGTTGATTTTTGTGGCTAGCCATGTGTTCGCGCAAAACGGTGGGACTGCTGAAATGTCGGCTACAAATACTGCAAACTGTAGGATCTTTAGCAGACTGTACTCGGTGTTTTTGTCTCATATGTTTTCTCAAAAGAGCCTGAGAAGGTAACTCTTCGGAGCATTTTTCGCACATAGCTGTAGATTTTGTGCTACACTCATCAAGGTGGCTGGTATACTCCTCCCGTTTGACTCTTTTCAAACAGCATTTACATATAACGGTTGTTTTGCCTTGCTGATGAAGCATCAGCGACATTTCACTTCTCATTCCTTTGAGGCAAACTGGGCATTTTACGGTATAATAGGGATGTGGATGTAAATTTCTCTCCTCACGGCTCACGGTGTGTTCGATGTCCGCATGATTTATGAGCTTATCGTAGGAATCAGCAACGAAATCACAACGCATGAAGCAACAACGATGTTCGCCAGGGTTCGGATTGCCGAGATATATGGGACCATCAGCGCTGCGATGTGACTTTGTTGTGACATGGAATTTGATTGCGGAGAGTTGCTTACATCGAAAAATACAATCCGCTACCTGGAAACAAAAAAAACGGTTTTACGATACCATCCTTCGAATGACGGTCAATATCGATAAATACCATGCATTTGAAAACCACACCACTCATTGCAACATCCACGTGTTTTTGCAGCTGCTCCGAAGATCCAAACAATTTTTGGCAGAGATCGCACCTGATACCAAACTTGTTGGTATTCTTCGCATGTTTAACTCGTCTGTGTTCTATGAGTTCTTCCTCGTTTTCAAATTGCTTATCGCAACCACAGCATATGGGCGTACAGTCTTCAACCCTTTCATAGCGTTCATCCGCAGCGCTCCACTCAATGTCGGTGTGGACATAGGCCTTGTGGCGATTCACTTGAAGAATGTCCCACAAAAACGCTTCGCAAGGCCGACAATAGTAGTAAATTCTGTCTGCGGCTTTTTCTTCATGGGCATTCAAGGCTTTTTCATGTGCGAATTCTCTTTTGCACGTTCCACAATAAAACTCACCTACTGGAAGAACGATACAATGGATGAGTCAATAAACTATTCCTTAAATTATTTAAGCTACCTGGTACGTTTGCATGTTTTTCTTCGCAATGTGTTAAAAATGTCCGATTAATTTCAAAAAACTCAAAACAGCCACAACAAAACTCGCTTTCACATTCCAATACATCGATTGTGTCATCCACTTCCCCAATTACAGTGAAATGTTTCAAATCGGGTGTGGCATGTTTGGGCTTGATTTTCTTCCCTCCATCCTTGGACACGACTTTATGGGGCTCTTGCACACTGTGCAAAATTATTCTATCCAGGCTAAGAACAGTATATTGGCAGTTATCTCTCTCGCAGAAGTATTTTTCGTGTGTACTTCCATGGCTTCTGTGCTCTTCGAATGCAGATTCAGTCGAAAAAGATGCGTTGCAGTATCCACACGTTTTATCATCTGCTGAATCATTTCTACCGTGTGCTGCCAATAAATGCGATTGTACCATTTGTTGGGTATCGTAGGTAGTGTTGCATCGTGGTACACAGCAATCATATGTACTGACGATTTGCTTGCTGAAATTCTTCAAAACATCCTCTGATATGTGAAATTCTAATTGGTGACGGTGTGGCTGAGTTTGTATCTTTCGACATTTCTTGCAGTACATGAAAATGGTGTTTCTAGCCTTTTTCTGGTGAATTTTCAATTGAGCTGCACAGTCTAAATTACTCGAACAGAATTCACAGTAAAACTCATTCCTAATATTAACCGGAGGATGTGCCTCTCTCCTGTGTTTTCGTAAATCATCTTCCGATAAGAAAATCTTATCACAACCACAGCAAACGGGTCCTTTGCAACGAATCTTTTGAAACAATCCACTTGGATTGATTTCGATAACATCAAAAAATTGTTTAGTCTCGCTCAGGGGCGTTCGATCATCACAGCTTCGTATGTTTCTATTTTCAAACTGTAACAAGCATCCACTGCAGCTATCCGGACGCGGATTTGAAACCACTCCGAGCTCACATACCGAACACTCGAGCATTCCGGTTTCGTTATTGTCAATCAGTTTGGCATATAGATCAACCACCAAACCCTCGTGATTGTTGCTTTCGAATTCCATCTTCTCCCAAGCGAACGTGGTTTCGCTACGCCAAACTGCAGCCGACTCAAGACATAGTCTCTTCAACCCAACGCCCTCGTCCAGTGCATCTAAGCAAACATCACAAACATACGGTGGCAAGCCAGTGCCCTCCTCGACGGCTACGTTACCTAAAAACCGTATCATCTCGTGAACTTTCAGCTTCCATGTGTCACAAATGCTGTGTAGTGAAATCAACTCATCGACATCCTTGCGCGTGCAGATTCGACAGCGGAAATATTCGTCTTCCCGCTCTCTGGGGCATTTCGTTAGCAGATGATGCGATTGACAGCGTTTCCAAAGTGAATATGTACTGTCGAGTTTCCGGAAGCACTGGTCGCATATATGATCAGGAAAGCGGTCGTTTTCGTCTAACTAAAACAAATTGGAACATTTTATTGACGCTTTAGTGGGAGTAAATTCAGTGATTACCTTTATCCCAGCTACGGTTTCAATCATATCTGAAACATATTCTTGATGCGTGATGTCAATACAGTACATAAATATTAACTCACTCGACTTGAATAGTCGACAAATGCGGCAGTTTTTATTCATTTGGAGAATGCTTCAGCTTTCGCCGGAGTGGAAACGTAGAATCAATCGAAATAAACAATCCTGAGGGGAAGTATTTTAGGAGAGATATTCACATGACCAAATATAATATAATTTTAGTTATTTATCGACTGTTTAACATGTATAAGTAAATCAGGCATTTCTACATTTATTTACACCTACTTTTTCACAAATTAAACCCTAAAACTAATCGTAATCCGAGGTCTCAGAATCCGAGCTGTGTAAAAAAAATATCTGTTATTCATGCTTTTTTAAGACGTTCTAAAGAGTCTTTCATATAGAGATATGTAAATGTCGAAACCAAGATTCATATATGGTAGGAAGTGTTGGAATTCTGCATTCTCTCAATAACTTCAGTGGGGCTGTTCACATCAGGGGTATGACTAAAACGTCAAATTCCTCATATTGCCAGTGTGCTCGGTCCGGTTATATAATCGAATAGTGGCTAGCTTGCAACTTCATGTTAAATGTAAACACCTTCATGTGGAACCGAAATATGAAAATCGCTCATGCAGTTAGAAATAAAGCATACTATCTCCGTGATTTCATCGATTTCAATCCTCGCCAATGATATGTTGGTAAACAAAGGACGCTATATTGATTTTGATTTTGGGTAGCCTATATTCAATTCATGTCTAACCCCTGGTTCACATAGGGGCTGTCCACATACCACGTGGAAACTTTAAAAGGGATAGGGGTACGAAAATGTCCACGCTCAGAGGAGAAGGGGTATAGATAATGTCCACTCGGACACGTTCAATAAAATGAAAAATACGTGCGGGAGACATAAACAATGAGACTAGTAAAATTTTCCAAATATTTGAACAGTCATAATTCATCAAAAAATATAATTATTTAGATGAAACTAACTACATTTATTGGGTATTTTATATATTTTTACTCGTCGGTTTGAAAACTCTGTATTTTTTTGGTGATTTGTCCAAAGGCATATTTCCCAACACTTTTTTTCCATTTTTTCCCACTACACTGACAATTTGGTGGTTCCTTTCATTTCCAGTTCCTTCCATTCAGGCGTTTTGGCGCCGTTTTATGTTTTCTATGCTTAGAAAAAGGAAAAGCTAAATTTCATTTTCCTGTACGGAAAATGAGTTGAATATTCTTGTAGATGTCGAATAAATACAAAACTAGGCCATTTCGATTGTTTGTGGTCTGCTCTTTAAAACAAGCTAAATAAATTGAATTCACGTGTTACCTGTAGTATACGGCATGCCGTTAATTGAAAAAAGTCAGAATGGAGTTAAATCGATCCTTTGTTTTTGCTATGTATGCGAGCGTTTGTTAAGCGTGTGTGTGTGTTAACCCTTTCCCGTAAAACATCGAGTCTCACTCGTGGTGTACTTGCATAACATAGAGCGCTAGAACGCTCAGCAGAGTAGTGAAATCACTTGCTGTGTGACGTATTAAATAATACGGAAAGGGGTAAAGCGTGCATGTGTTCTTTTACTACAGCCATTTCCCTCTTAAACTTACTTTGTCTCGCTTCAACACTTGTCTAACTCAACTCCGCCAACATCATTTCCGTTCTATTAGTGCCGTTTTCAACTTACCGGAAGCTATCATACGCACCTCTCTTAACACGTTAAGCCCCGATTTTTTCTTGCTCCACTTTCCATTCAACGCGCATCAAGAGTGTTTTCACAATATCACTGTCGGTCCCAGCTTTCAAAGATATTTATTGTATGGATAGAAAATAGTCAGAAATTCGACTACAAAGTAGTTACATTTTGTTAAACATCCGAAAACAAACTGTACATATTTTTATTTTGTAATTGTAATTGTCAGTCCCAGTCAGTCAGCGCTTTTCTACCTAAAAGCTCAACGTCAGCCCCTAGGGAACGACGCTGGGTTCAACGTGTTAAGCTGGGTTTATACGTTGTCAGATACTCGGTGAGAGTTAAGCACTAAACGAACCGAAGAATGACAAACATACCCATACCACAAAATTTAACATTTGATTTGTATGTATGAGGCTACCCGCAACCGAGCTCCTTCAAAGTTTTTTGTTTTTGAACGGGCGAGTAGCTTCATACATACAAATCGAATGTCAAATTTCGTGGTATGAGTACGTTCGTCGTTCTTCGATGCGTTGAGCGTTTAACTTGCACATAACTCGCACCGAGTAAAAGACAACGTATAAACCCGGCTTTACGCAGGCCACTCGGTGACTGCATTGGATGCTCCCATCATGCTCTTGTTCGTACGGAACCACCAACGCACAGTGCTTTTATGTTCTTTACGTGATAAATACATGTAACACAACTTTTCGAGTGACACCTCACGTATTCAGTTTACTATTAAAACTGACTCCTTTATTCGTCATAATTGAATCCTACACATACAGAATAGTGTCTTTCATATCTAGGGTATTCGGCGTTTACTCAGGCTCCACTGGTACACCACAAGTGCCATTTTACATTTACAATTCTATTATTGCAGTTATTTCTGCCTGGTCTGTTTCCCATAGCCACAAAAACTGCTTTCGCAGTTGTGTACCCAAGATTTTCGTTTAGACCTTCTTAGTATTCGATTAGGGCTCTCCTGTATTGAGACCAGTCCGAGGAAATTTCAGCTCCGATAAACAGTTTTTTTCCAGTATCCGTATTCGTTTTGCATCTAGGGTGATATGGGCTTTGACGAAACTCACTTTTTTCACAAAGTTCAATCGATGTTTCTAGCCTACATCCGGTAGTCGCTAAGTTGGTACCGCTTGATCCAGGAACTGACAGATTGCCAGGCTGCCATTTGTGGATTTCGGAGGTTCTTTGAGATGAATCTTTGCTTCATCAGAAATCCTGCTGACGTCTTTTCTGGTTCTGTACTCTTTGTGGACCACAAGTTTGGCGCCATTAGTTTCGAAAGACTTCAGAATGTCAGGGTTTGTGGAGTTTGAGATTCTGTGTTTCCAGACCTAAGATTCTTCTTGAATACTCGCTTAAGTATTCGCCATTTGTCAGTGGATAGATTCTCGTTTTGACTCTCTATGAGTCTTTTGAGTCTCTCGTCGTTGAAAGTTGCGCTTTGTGGGAAGTAGACATGAATAATTTATGTACGCGGTATATGTTTTTGCGTCTAGAGCAACTAGTTCCGGGTCGTTTCCCAGGGATATACTGGAAACCACCTTCTTCAACTGTTACAAGATTTGATGGTAGTAGAGCATCCTGAATGGAATCTAGCCGAACCGTTGATAGGTCAGTGTTGGGATAGTTCTCGGAGAGGATTTAAACTCTGATCTGCTCTTAGGTCTCCCTAAAGGAGATTCTAATTTCAGCAACGGTCTTCGTATTGGCATAATTTTGCGAGTAGGATGAATAGTCTTTTTTGCTTATTCGACTCCGCTCGTTTCCGTTGGCCGAGATTCTGCTTCGGTTTTTCGAGTATTAGTTTCCGTCATTACTAAGTAGTTCCAATCCTCGAGGGCGTTTCGTTGGTCCATAGAAATGCTGACAGAGTGTTTGCTGTCCAGCTTCCCTCGCAGGGACCCCAGCTGCAATCAGACTCCTCAGTTTCCACTTCTCAACCTTTGTCAGGCTTTCCTTTAACTGAATGTGGACATTTGCAGGTGCGCCACTCAGTGCAACATTCTATTCTACACTCATAGAGTCAATCTCTATGAAGGTTTTTTCCGACAAAAAGTGGCTACTGGAATCTCAAGTTTTTTTTTGTTTGGGTCGTTCCTAGGAATCCTACGAGCAGTAGAACCCTGGCTCCACAGACTCCGCTAGCGGCAGAGTACTTAAATAAAGTCCCCTCCCGAACCATTAATCCCTCGGCACGAGTCGCGTCACACTTTGCCTTAGGGATTTATCCATTTATTTCTTTGCATTAGGCCATGAATAACAGCTATTAAAACCATCCTCCTTAGGGGCTCCGAACCCTCTGCTTTGGTTCTTAATAGTTTCCAGAGTCTCATCGGGTCCAGGGTCTTGTGCTCCCGTGGCCGAGTGGTTAGCGTCATAACTAACATGCCGGGTGTTCGGGTTCGATTCCCGTTCTGGTCGGGGGAATTTTTCGTCAAAGAAATTTCCTCCGACTTGCACTGTGATCACGCGTATTCTAGAGCTTGCCACTCAGAATGCATTCAAGGCGTGTTATTTGGCATAGAAATCTCAACTAAGTACTAATAAAAATGACGCAAGTAATACTACGTTGAGACGGCGAAGTTCCTCTAGGAACGTTAGTGCCATTGAAGAAGAAGAAGAAGGGTCTCATCGGGCATGCAATTATAGAGATTCACATTTGCAGGCAATATATTATTGAAAACAATGAAAAATACGTGGTTTGGAAAAGGAAATGTGAAAGGCGATATATCGGGCAGGAAGAATAGAATATGGAAATAAAAAAATGGAAACTACATTCGATCAGGTTTTAATCTATCCATCTATCCACATGTAAAATGGATTTATGTATGTCTGTCTGATTCTTATGGACTCGGAAACTACTGAACCGATCGACATGAAAATTGGTATGTAGGGGGGTTTTTGAAGTCGGGGAAGGTTCTTATGATAGTTCGAGACCCCTTCCCCCTGTCTAAGGGTTGAAGGGGGGGTCTGCCATACAAATGAAACACAAATAGGTACATTACTCTAGAATTAATCAAGTAAATGAAACCGAATTACGCATATGGAGGTTAGAGGGTGCAATAAATGATTCTATGGGAGTTAGATACTCCAAATGAAACCCTTTCTCGAAACTCGAAAACTAATCAAGCAAATGGAGCCAAATTTTGCATGTTTATGTTTTAGGGGGCAAGAAACATTTCTAAGGTGGTTTAGCACTCCTCCCATCTTCCTAAGGGAGGGGCTGCCATAGGAATTAAACACAAACTTCTGCATAACTCGAGAACTAATCAAGCAAATGGAGCCAAAATTGGGGTGTGAGGGTTTTTGGGTACGAGAAATGTTTCTATGATGGTATGGCACCCTCCCACCTCTCGAATGGAGAGGGGGTCTCATAAAAATGATGCACATATTTGAACCAAACACATTCCAACTAAACAGGACAATTGAAAATTTTCGGAAAACTCTGAAGGAAAATGGGAAAATCCGAGAAATTTAATTCGCATATGTTCTACAATTACATATTGACAAACGTTGTTAGTTCATTTGATGTTTGCGGTAGCGAAATTGATCTTCATTCAAAAGTGGAAATGTATTTTAATGTGATAAAACGCACTCCTATATCGCCTTCTATCTACATATATAAAGGGGAAAGGGGGGGGGGGGGCAGTTTCAGACAACGCTTGTAAAAATTAAGTGGTACAATTTTCAACCAAATTAAAAATATAAGTAAGTTAACAGCCCTTCCACCAACAGCTGTCATATGGTTTGACATCTCCTGGTCGTTTATTACTTACGAAAACAACACAGTGCCCTTTTTCATACACGTTTCGAAACTTTTGAGCTTGAAGTTGTAAGTATTTCCGTAATTCCTTTGTGAACGATTTAGAAATTTAAGTACACCACCTCAGTTAGTAACTAATATGAAATGAAAAAAACGTGCGCACAACGGGGAAATAAAGGTTTATTTATTAGATAAAATTATGATTTGTCTTCGGATGGTGGTGGGGCACATTCGGACATCATTCACGGGGCACATTTGGGACACTGTTCAATACCTCATAAAATTAGTGTCTGATTGTTGTTTACTAACAAACATCAATTTAGTCTGAGACCTAATGATGGTACGAAGCTACAAAAAGAAAACCGATAGAACCAGCATCAACGGAGATAAAATGGAAAGAGCTATCGAACTAGATTCGAATAGAACGTATTCATGATTCTAGCTCACAGGTGGTCCAAATGGGTCAATTGTCTTTACCAATTTCCCAACTAACGGTTGCATAACGGGAAAACTGTTTCTCAATTTTCTGGAACATTTGAAAAAGGTAGCAAAAGCAACGTAAACAAATCAATTTCAAAATATCAAAAATCAATCAAAAAATCATTGCACTTTGGAAACAATTAAATATTGCAAAAAATTGCACAATTCATGTATCTTTTCCACCTTATGTCACAAATCGCTTACAACCGCTGAATGTTTCAGTTATGGAGCAAAAGCTCTCAGTTTACCAGAACGATTGACTACACAACCATCCTGGAAAACCTATTTCTATACTCGACCTTTCAGGTATAGTTGCATCAGGCTATAATGCTTCTTTCAGTCTGAGTAATATCCTAGCTGGATTCCAAATGTCAGGTTGCTATCCATTCTCAAGGAAGGTTTCTTCGGACAAGGATTTTGAATGCTCAAATGCTTTCACCTACTGGAGCGGAGGTAGCAACTGATCCATCGGGTAATACGACAATGCTGCAAAACATTGCGTCTACAGCACAGATAGATTTTACTTTGCCAACTTTGTCCCCGGAAAAGGTTAGACCTTTTCCAAAAACTTCACCGCGGAAAACCACCACTCGGAAACGGAAGAAAGCAAAATCACGAATTTTTACTGACTCTCATAGCAAGCATGTTCCTTTCAGACAAATACTGATAAACAGAAAAATGCAGAATATGCTGGGAATAAGGGGAAACGGAAGTAATTGTTGATAAAAATTAAATTATCAATTTTTTTTTCGTTGTGCCCCAGGACTGTCCGAAACCGCCCCACACATGAGGCACATCCGGATAAAAAGGCAATTTTCAAAAATTCGAATAAAACATTCTTAACCGCATCAACGCACACTTCTAACACGCTCATATGATACATTGATATCCGAATGACAACCAGGATTTTTTTGAAGTTTACAAAAAAATATTAAAAATCAAGGAAATAAAAATGTCCGAATGTGCCTCCCTCTCCCCTATATAAATAAAAATGGATCGCCGAATGTGTTGATAAGAGTAAAACTCGAAAAAGAAATTGTTCGATTTAGGGCTGTCTTCATTCTATCATATTTTCTGTATCAAACATTTATTCCATGTAACGGAGAAACATGTTATTTGTAAGTGGATGAAAAATCTTGCCCGAGAATTGTGTCTAAAAAAAATCAGATATTATAATGCCGAATTTTGGTGGAAGTACTGAAATTTTATGGTTAAAAATAATTTTAAAGGGTAGATTAGAAGATCAATCAATGAACAGTTCTGCGATTAGACCCATGGACGTGAGCATAGTAAGAAAACGTGGATGTGATTACGAAAAATAAATTTTGAACGAGACAAAGTTTGCCGGATCAGCTAGTTTATTTATAAAAACAATGAATATATTTGAATCATCAGAATTATTCACTGGCATTCTCGACTACGATCGATTGTGACCCTTTAGTGGTCACACATTTTCCTTTGTGTTGCTTGAATTCACTCATCACGTCGAAACTTGCACCACAATTATCACAAGGGAAGAGCTTTAGTCCCGTGTGTTTCCGCATATGCAGTCGAAGATCGCGATCGCGTACAAATGAGGCCGAACAGATGGTGCAGCCAAATGGTTTAATACCTAAATGTACACTCTTCTCGTGACGAGATCGATCACTAGGGCACTTGAACATTTTTTCGCAGCCTTGGCGGCATTTAAATTTTTTCTCCTTCGTATGGACACGACCGTGATTCTTTAGAATGAGATAGCTATTGAAAGTGAGGGGACACAAATTACACCTGTAGATTCGTTTATTCTGGTGAATTATCATGTGGTCACGCAACATGGCTTGAGTTTTGTAGAATTTACCACAAATACTACAAACTGTAGAACCGCCACTAACAAGTTGTCGTTTTTCATACTTCGTTTTTCTATGAGTTTTGGAATGAATCGAACACGGTGAATCTGAAGTACATTCCCCACACTTAGCTTTCGATGTTGTCTGACATCCTTCAATATGAGCGGAATACTCTTCTCGTTTAATTTTTTTACCGCAAATTTTACAGCGAGTGAACCGTCTTGCACGCTGATGACGAAACAGGGAATATTCATCTGGCTTTCCTTTATGGCAAACGGGACACAACATTGTTTCATAACGATTGGGAAGTATCGTATTTTTTTCACGCACTGCTACGTGATCAATGTCAGCATGTTTGATGAGTTCATCGTAAGTATCAGCAACGAAGTCACAATGTAAAATGCAGCAAATGTGTTGCTTCGGGGTTTTTATCCGACACGCCTCAGCATGCGTGAAATACTCTTCTCGTTTGAATGTTTTCATGCAAAATCTGCAAGTTATATCCAAACCAGTCCGCTGATGCCGCATTAGTGATATCTTACTTCCCATTATTTTATAGCAAACGGGGCACAATATTTTTTCAAGGCAATCTGGAAGTGCCCTGTTCTTCTCGCGTTCTACGTTGTGGTTAGTGTTAGCGTGTGTCACGATTTCATCGTAGCTGTCAGCAACAAAGTCACAATGTATAAAGCAGCATCCGTGCTGGGTTATCTTCACATCGCGAAGATATACGTAGCCTTTTACAGTTTGATGTGACTTGAATGTAACGTGAAGTTTGATGGTGGACAGTTGCTTGCATCGGAAAGTGCAATCCTCTGCTGCCTGTAAATAGAAATTATTGTATCAGACTTCAATTCAAAAGCGAATAAATTGACGGAGCTTGGTATACACCTTATGACCCGAACCTTTACCGTCTGACTATCATTCGTTACTATTTCTGCAGATTTTTTGATAAAAAAATTATTCGAAATTTTTCGGCTGGTTCGTCACTTTTACTTCCATTTTTGGAAGAATGTCGGGAGTGAGAATTGAACTCGTGTTCTCTGCGTGAGAGGTATGGATGTTACCACTACGCCAGATCACCTCCACAACTCTAAAAGTCGTCCCAAGACAATTTTGATGTAGAGGTTGAAACATAGAAGTTAGTTTTTTTCATGGTGACCCTAACGTAACTTAGAAAGAAGATTGATTTTAGAGCTTATCAAGACAAATATTTTGCGATGCAGAACTTGTCAGTATCTTAATCCTACTCAATGTTATAGATGGTTTTTCACCCAAAAACTCATGATTTTAATTTTAGTTTACTCAAATACAAAAAAAATAACATAGATTTGAAAATCTCACAAATCTCAGAGACAAATATGCCCTTCCAAATACCGCCAATGGACATTTTATATGTTTGCCCTAGAAAGAACGACAAAAAATAAAGACAGCGTATTTTCGGGGAAGCAATATCAATAACTTCGAGTAGAGTTGAAATCTTGACAAATTCTGCATTTGAGATATAAAAGTTAGAGCGAAAAACTGTTTTTTTTGTGGTGACCCTAACGCAGCTTAGAAAAAAGCGCTATATATTAGTTATTTCAAGTGATAGAGAAAAAAGTTCTATAAAGTTACTTAAAATAACTGTTGAACTATGTTTACCTCTATATATAAAGATAAGAAAATTAGAATTTTTATTTCATCGAAAATCTTGTACACTCTATTATTGACAACTTGAAAATAAGCGCTCTTTCATAAGTACCAACTTTGTCGAAGACAGTTTTCGTCTAGAGAATAACTGTCGAGCTGTAGATGCTAATTTCCACTTAAATGCACTTCCAGGACCATTGAGCACTGGAATGAAAAGAAGATATTTCCCAGCAGAGAGTGTCGTGTTCTGCGGTTGAAAACTGCAGGTGAAAATTCGTTCACCTACGGTTGCTATAGCTGGCTCTCCACATCACATTTGAATTCCGATTTCCCTTCTCCATGGTGCTCCATAATATTATTTGTGGATTATTCTTTTAGGAATGATGTTTTTGGGAGCGATATAGAGATGTAATTTTGATAATAGCTAATAACATTCTAGACTGTGAGTAATCAACGATACATATTGATGCTGGGGTTGAGAGTTAATTTGTAAATATTATTGCTTTGCTACTATGAGAATGGTATGAACCGCTCAGTGCAAGTATATATTCCGATTATCCGCGGAATAGTCTGGCAAGAATAGTCGCGAATAACAATAATTACGGATAACGCAAGAAAGCACTAAAATGAAGTGCGAACGCGAAAAAATGTGCTTCAGGTGACACCGTTCATCAACTCTTTCTTGATCCCTTCGCCACATCAATCTTAGGCATCGATAACATGCTCCAACCGTTGTAAAATTATAACTGAGTGGATGTTGAGATGGCAACCACTGCATTTTTGTTGCCCCACCTTTATTATATACACATGGTGTCTTTGGCTGATCTCCATCACGGCTTACAGAGACAAGCCTAGTTCTTTAGCGAGTAAACATTTTTTTTGATGACGTCATCCGAATTGTCAGTGTAAACAGTCGCCAGTTGTATTTTGTTTTTCGACTTACGCGTAAATGTTCCTGAAATGAAAAATCGAAAATGGTTCAATGCGCTGTGAGCGGGTGTATAAATTATGAAAATGACATTATTGGGCCAAAAAAGAGATTCTTTCGCTTTCCGAAAAACCGAGAATTATGTTCTTTGAGGATAAATGTTTTATCAAATTATTCATGGTGTTAAACATAATCAACTATATTATCAACGCACAAACTTACAAAGCACGAAAAATAAAAAATAAGAACAAATTGTTTACTTCAACGACTCAGATGACGTCACTAAAAATGACTGATCCGGAGTAGCTAGCCTTGTCTCTGTAATCCGTGATCTCCATTTTATGTCACTTCAAAAAATAACACGTGAGAATAAAGTCACACTTTTATCACTAGTAGTAAATCTCGTTTTAAATCAATCGTTTTGTGATTCTCCTGGTCCATCTAAAACCCACTTTAGTGGATTTACGAGCTGGTACCCGCTTATATACAGATTTTTGTGACATCAATAGCTTGCTTTCAATGCATTTTTTGTGCTATTGAAACAAGTTTTTGGATCAATAAGTTACAATCGTACAACGCGTAAACATATTATCTTGAAGTGGTTATCGTACAATTACGTTCAGTTCGTTAGAAGGTATTAACGGTCTAAATCTTGTTGTTCCGACGTAATGCGTTCGCTTTCGAAACTTTGAACTTACATTCCAGTTTAGAAATAAAAGACGTAGTCCTACGTCAAAAACGCGGATACTATTCAAATGGCCCAAATGCTTGACAAAAAACAACTATTATTAAATTTTTCCTTCATCTTCACTCGAGTAAATGTTAAATTTAGGGAGATGGATTTCAGCGGGTACATGTTCTACGACCTGTTCATTCTTACCTTGCACTTATAAACCATGTTGCTATCGGCCATATCCATGTGTCGCTGCAGGAGTTCTGGGGACTCGAAAATTTTAACACAGACGGGACACTGTCTGGCAAATTTCGTGATGAACCTCGAATGTTTAATTAGCCGATGCTCGATGAGTTCCGCTTCGTACTTAAAATGCTTATCACAACCACAGCATATTAACGCGCTTTCCGCTACCCGTTCGTAACGATCATCCATCGTTTCTGGTTCAATATCTGTGTGTACGAAGGCTTTATGGCGATTCATTTCAAGAATATCCCAAAAGAAAAGTTTACATGGGCGGCAATAGTAAAACATATTTTCTGCTCCTTTTCTTTCATGCATACGCAACGTATTTTTAGTTGAAAACGCTTTTTTACACGTCTTACAGCTAAATTCACCTGTATCGAGAGAAATTGTTAATTTGCCGGATTGATGTGTTAACAGTAATTCAAAATTACCTGTAGCAGTGCTATGGTTTGCTTCGCAGTGTGCTACGAATTCTGGAGTGGTTTTAAAAAAATGAAGGCAACCACAGCAGAAATTGCCCTTACTGTCCAAAATATCAATTATGCCATCAATATCTCCAATCGTGGTCAAATTTTCCATATTGGGTGTTGGTTTGACACGTTTGTTTGTACTAGTGAGCATAGCGTTGTGAGGCTGATCGGAGCAATGCATAATAATACCGTGCAAGTCATTATCTGTGTAGGTGCATTCATCTATCTGGCAGAAAAATTTCTCCTTCATTACTGCATGGGTATTATGCTCTAGGAATGCGTTCTTACTGGAAAACTTTCTGTCACAATATCCACAGGTATTGCTCTCTGCTAAATCGTTTCTAGAATGTGTTTCAGCGAAATGCTTCAATAACAGATTCTGGGTGTCGTAGGTCGAGTCGCAATGCGTAATACAACATTCGTAGATCGTGGTGATTTGCTTTCTAAACTTCTTTAAGGTTTCCTCCGAAATATGAGATAGTTTTTTATGTCGTTTTGGATCAGTTTGTATTTTTCGACATATTTTGCAATACATAAATATGTCGCTCCTCATATTTCTGTGGTGATTCTCCAACTGCGTTTTAGATTCCAGATTACGTCGGCAAAATTCACAATAATACTGATTTTTAACGTCAATTGGTGGATGCACTTCCAATCTGTGTTCATGTAAATCATTTTCCGATAAGAATATTTTGTTGCAGCCGCAGCAGACTGGACCTTTGCGTCGAATCTTGAGAAATAATCCATCAGAGGCATCCTCAAGAAGATCGAAAAATTGAGCCGTCTTTGAATCTATGTTTGCTTCGTTGTCTTCTGTTTCAATGACATTGCCTTCCGTTTCAATTACGTCGTCTTCCGTTTGAATTATGTTGTCTTTCTCATTTTCAATATTGTTTATTTCAGTTATATTTTGAAATTTCAATAAACACCCGTCGCAACTACTAAGTTGCGAACTTGAAGTTACATCATTTTTGCATATCGAACACTTAAGTTTTCCCGTATCAACATTGTGGACTATTTCTGCAAACAGATCGACTACCAAGCTATCCCGATCGCTGGTTTCGAATGCCATCTTCTCCCAAGCGTACGAAGTTTCACTGCGCAAAATTTCATTCGTCTCAAGGCAAAGCTTTTTGAATCTCACACTCTTATCCAGTACATCTAGACAGACATCGCAAACATACGGCGGCAGCCCAATGGCTTTCTTGTTAATGGCCACACCGCTTATGTATCGAACCATTTCATGGACTTTCATTTTCCATGTGTCACACACGCTATGAAGGGAAATTAATTCGCTCACATCCTGTTGGGTGCAGATTCGGCAGCGTAGGTATTGATCTTCCTGTCCTTCAATGCATTTGCTTATGAGATGATGGACACGACAGCGTTTCCACAATGAATATCCATCATCGAGGATCTTCGAACATTGATCGCATATTTGATCAGGTAAACGATCGCTATCATTTAACTAGAATTATTTCAAATAAAACGGTGCTCAGTCAATTTTTTTTTCAAACTTACCTTTATTCCACCCACAATTTCTAGCATACCTGCAATGGTCTTCTGATGTGTGCTGATCATACAATATATTGATATTGATATTTTAGGCCCAGATTTTCGACAAACACAGCAGATCCTTCTCATTCTGAATACTTCTTGATGTGGTTTCGATGTGATAAAGCTACTTACATCGATTTGCTTCGTTTCAAAATTGCTGGTCTTTTCCTATTCCGGTGTTTTGTTTGGTATGTCAACAAACATCCACTGCATGAAACACATGGAACATGTCAGCCGAGATGGTAAATGAAAGGTGGGAAGATTTTTAAATCTGTGACGTCACAGATTTTTGACGTAGAACTACGTCTTTCAGGAAGGGTGCCAAATCAGAAAATAGGTCACGTTTTTATGAATCATTACAATTCGCTAATCTCTAAACATTTTAAATTCATGAAAACTGGAAGAACTTTCTTTTTCCTCATACATTTGTTCTGCCGATTTGTGTGCTAACCCTACCCAGTATTTCGAATGCTTATAACTCGAACATTTCTTAACAGATCGGAAAGATGATTGCATCAATTGATAGGAGAAATATTACACGACTATCACAATTGATAAAATATTATTTTTAATGAGATGAACAATTGAATAACTGTAAAATGTCAAGCGTTATCTAAACACCCTAACTGCCAAGTTTGGATTGGCCCGATTTATGGTTTCCCCCAACACAGACTTCAAAATGGATGTACCTGTGGAAATGCGTTCTGCAAATATATATGCAAGTCGGCGGTATTTTTGTTCCCACCGAGTTGTGTTTCCCTAACACGGACTTCAAAATTAATATGCCTGGGAGAATCCGCTTTGGGGCTGTCCACATACCACGTGGACAACTTTAGGGGGGGTAGGGTGTACGAAAATGTCCACGATTGTCCACGGAGAGGGAGGAGGGGGTTCAGATAATGTCCACGTGGATACATAAAATGAATATTTTTGAAAATACATTAATATCCATAATCAATAAAGAATAAAATCGGCTCTGCATTTTTATCAAATTTCAATCTTGTCGCCCCTTGCGAGTACTCCGTATTTATCAATAAGAGACCATATTTTTTCATATTGTTGAACTGTTTCGCTGAAATGTGTATTTTGAGAGTAACGCACATGAACTGAGAGCGATGGATTTATTTACATTGCCAGAAGAGGATCATACATTCCGCCAGGACGAAGATACCACCAAAGTATGTTATGGCGGATTTACATTAGGGAGATCTATAGCTATAGATGGATTTATTCACGTGAAAAAAGGTGTAAACAGATGAGAATAAATATGATACACTTATTCGAGGTATATATAACTTGAATAAATTCACCATATGTAAACGCTTGTGAATTTCTCACTGGAGAGAAATCACTAAAGTTGGATGCATTCTACTTCAGGTGAATAAATTCACCGAAAATATGAATATATTATAGAAGTTCACGCTAGTGTAAACGGTTGATGCGATTTCTATAAATCTACAATATATCGGTTCCATACTTTTGCGTCTTGTGTCTGGTGAGATTGGAAAGGAATTCCGTTTAATCTGCTTCTACAGAGCTTCGATAGATTCTAACAAGAACTGCTTATAACCAAGGCGCCTCTATATATACCAGGTGAAACAATCATATGAAATGCACTTTCAGCCATATTGGAATTGCTGTCGGTAATGTTTACAAACAGCATCAGAACGCTGCCGGCGGCTCTCTACAAACTGCTGTGACGCTTATTCGAACGATGCCTACTTTGTTCGGCTTTCGCGAATTTATGTGAAAAAGACGGGATGATTTTGTAGAAGTTCATTCTCATCCAGTTCATCCACTACTCTCGCATGTGAAAATGCAAAATTGCGTATCCTAGCAATAACAAAACAAACAACCCCCGCTCCACAAACCGTAATACCCTTCTCATTGAAGTGATGATGTTGCTTCACCTGTTATACATTTATACAAGCGCCTTGCTTATAACTAAACGAAACTAAAGTCCAGAATAAACTAACATAATTAGCCAATAAAATAGACGTCATATTCCATCAGGACAATGTCAATCTTCCTTCTCTTTGACAACCTGGCCGAAAATGTTAGGTTTGCCTGAGAAGTGCTATTTCACCCGCCATCATCACCAGATATTGCACTTTCCGGTTATCAATTTTTCAGGCCACTTTTCTTGAGCGCAATAATTTCGGCCCATTGGGTAGCATGGAAAAGAACCTTGTCCAGTTTTTTTACGAGAAACCAAACAAGTGTTGGGAGGTTGGGTTTTGAAATTGCGGAAGGATCGATTCAGCAATACCTTACACTGTGTAAACTAGGCATAAGAATTAACCAATCAATATTAAAAAAAAACTTCGTAAAGAAACTCGATGTTTGGAAGCCACATGAATTATAGTAAATTTTTGCTACATTTTGTAAATTTTGGACTGAATTTTCATCAGAAAATCGATCACGGTGTATAGAAATGGGTAAAATACGATATTGTTTGCAAAGATCATGGGATAAGCAAGACAAACCACATTGGACATAACATCATCACATAACATCAAAGCCAGGATTACACAAAAAGGGACGCGGTGTGTATGGTGGAACTGGAAGCGAATCTCCGATTATGAGGAGTTACATGGCCAAAAGGTTAATTCCGTGTTGTACGGTTCACAACTGGATAGATTTCACGAGGCGATTATGGAAGAAACCACCAGAATCGATCAACAGAAAAGTGTCACATAAATTTTTGATGACGCTCCAAAAAATTAGGGCGATTAGTTGGGAATTTTTTATGCATCCATGGTTTATCCCAGACCTTGCAAACATAATTGCGATCTATTAAGAAATGATCGAGATATAAGCGTCCGAAATTTTTAGACGTAGTCCTACATCAAAAAAACATTCAGAAATTAAACAGAAAAACGCGAATACTTTTTAAATGACCCAATACATTCGAATAATTGTGTGTTTGTAAGAATGATACTTTGGATTTTTTTTCCTTAAAGTCGGCACGAATTCGGGAACAACCTAATATTTTCCAAGTCTTACGAGGTTGAACAGAAAAATCATTGGTAGATGAAGCCAGCGATCACGATACAGGTTTATTGTTCATTTGAGCCGCCATTTGTGTGTTAAACAAACTAACACTACATAATTTAACACGACATTCTTATAACTTGAACATCATGATGATACCGATATCGATTTTTTATCACTGCTGCTTTGTCTTGCGATTCCAATAACGATTTCGTAATGAAGCCCTAGATTTCATTGTCTGATTTTTTTTTGAAAACATATAACAATTCGGCTGAAAAGTAACACAGTAAAACGATTTGCAACTTTTCGATACCATTTTTATAGTAATCTTTCGGTTTTTCCTCAAAATAGGCCTCGGTTTCGGTAATCACTTCATCATCGGTCTTAAATTTCTTGCCAGCGTACATTCTCTTCAGGTCTGCGAACAGAAAATAGTCGCTGGGGGCCAGATCTGGAGAATACGGTGGATGCGGAAGCAATTCGAAGCCCAATTCATGCAATGTTGCCATAGTTTTCATTCGTTTGTGATTTTTCAATTTTTTCACAATAATAAAAGTTGCTTCACTCTCAATGCTGTAACTCACGAACCAATCGACCGATTGCTGTCAAATTTTGACACGTATCCATGATGGTGCTTTGTGATTGTCAAGTATATTTTTGCAAGAGGTTCTAGATGGACCGTCAACCTTATGAATTTTTCAGCCGAACTGTTACAGCTCAACCAAATAAATAAAATTGGCAAATAATTGTATATGATTATAAAGAATGATAATAAGAATAAGAAAAAAAGAATTTCCGAGAATAGATTCTCAAGTGATTTTTTTATATGGATTTCAGCGGTAAAAACAACCTGACAGCATAAATGGAATTTAGAAGAAACTAAAGAGCGATACAAATAACTTCCCGGAGAATGCTGGATAGAGAATAAACGAATTTAAAATAAACCGCTATTATTATTCAAGCTAACATTGTTATCCATAAAACTATAGAACACAAAATAGAATCAATCCCAAAATGAAATTTAAGAGAGGTTCAATTTTATTTGGATTTTTTTTTAGAAATAATTGGTGTAATGTCCACGTGGACAACAGGGGGAGGGGTATAGTAAATGTCCACGTTTGTCCACGGAGGGGGAGGGGGGGTTCAAAAACACGATTTTTCTGTCCACGTGGTATGTGGACAGCCCCTTTGTAAAAACATGCAAGTCGAGGGTATTTATGTTCCCACCGAGCTGTGTTTCCTTAACACGGATTTCAAAATCAATTTGCCTGGGGAATCCGCTTTGTCAAAACATGCAAGTCGGGGTTTTTTCCCACTGAGCTGTGTTTCCCTAAAACGGACTTCAAAATTAATGTGCCTGGGGGAATCCGCTTTGCAAATACATACAAATCGAGGGTATTTTTTTGGTGTTGAGTACTTTTGTACTCGCTTGTCGTTGTGCAGACCGGAATATGTTTCCCTAAAACGTACCTTCAAACCGAAAGCCTGGGAAAATCGTCATTTCAGATACAAGAGGTGGATGAACTTTCGCGGTTCGAGAACTACGTAAACATGAGATGTGCAATAATTTCAGAGGGGTACGTATAATACAATGATATTTTGACAATTCTTCCATTCACATATTTTGGTAGTCCTAGGCATCATATCAAAAGTAAGAGGACATTCATCAAATTTATTTGCAACGAACATAATCTACAGAACATAATCTATTACAAAAATTCTAATGCATTCTTAAATAATATTTGATGTGATAAACAAGTGGATTGCACAATATAATTGCGTAGTTCTACGTCGAAAATATGCGGTCGTGTCCTAGATACCACCTCTTACATTTTTGACGTAGGACTACGTCTAACCGGAAGATATAGGGGTTTAAATGGAAATCTAGGCACTGAACAAGTAGGAAAAAATGCAAGATTTGGAACGCTTATAACTCGAGCATTTCTCAATAGATCGCAATGGTTTTGGCATCAATTGATAGGAAATATATCTACGCATCTATCATATGGAATAACATTTCATTTTTCTTGAGATAAATAATTGAATAATTGTGAAATATCAAGCATTGTCCAAATGCACTATGTGCCCATTTTTGATTGGTCCATTTTGTGCTCCTTAAATCGTACCGACCAAAACGGGCAACCAGAGCAGCAGCGAAATAGAATGAAGCACCATTGGAAAGGAAAAAGAAAAAAATGAACGAAACATTGGTCGCTGTCTCACACATGCGTAATTCTCGAGCCAGCCAGTCAGCTTAAAAATCCCCGCTCCGCTGCCGTAACGATCATTCTCATTCAAACCGTACACCACATCGGTTCGCATCAAAACACTTCAACAAACCAACCCAAGCAGCCATGTCTGGACATGGCAAAGGAGGAAAAGTGAAGGGAAAGGCAAAATCCCGCTCGAACCGTGTTGATCTGGAGTTCCCCGCAAGGGTAGCTAGGCCGAGCGCGTTAGTACCAGTGCACCAGTCCACCTAGCCGGCGTTATATAGTTTCGGCCGTCGAAGTGATCGAGTTGGCTGGTAAAGCTGCACGCGACGATAAGAAACCCCGCATTCAGAACAGAACACATTCGGTTCGGTGGACATCAAGACAACAACAGGCAGTTGCAGCGAGTGGCAAACGCAATCGCAAAACGGCAGCTGGTAGCAGAAGAAAAAAGTTTGTTCTTTATACAATCTGCTTTGGTGGCAAATCCAGAATAAGGCGGCATCGAGGGCGTTCGAAATGGTTTTTTTCAAAACCACGAGTACTAAGTTTTCTAAAATTCCATAAAACACGGCGCTTATTAGGGCCATTAAACCTTTCAAAAAAGAGTTTACGAAATACAGTTCAATGCTTTCTAAAATAATATCAAAAATAATAATAAAACACAAATTGATTTTTTCATAATTTGTTTGCCAGTATATGATGAGTATGTGAATTTGGCAGTTGTTCTGAGCTTATTTATGGTTGGGGACTTTCCCGATTATTCAATATTCATCAATTTTTAAATTGCTTCTAGATTGAAAGTACAGTAATTTACATTTAGCTCGACATTCAGCTAATTGGACGGACCTGTAATGCGACATATTTAGTTGGACATTTTTGAAAACATAAAGTTCGAGGTCCAAATTATGACCCCACATCGAAAGTCGACACTGTACCACTGTCATTGCAAATGTTCAATTACAGGTTAAAATCGCCTCCAATGCGACACTGTGTGGTGTTTCGGCACGTCGCATTAAATGTAATTTACTGTACAACATGTCACAAGCTGGATGGGAAGAAATTTTCCAACTGTGAAAGCTGTGGCGAGTGGCAAACGCAATCGCTAAACAGGAAGGTTTAGCCGAACAAGATGGGGATATCGAGTGATAACAAAACAATAAACTCTTTAGATTAAAGATAATTTTGTGATCCTGAAAAGGAGCCTGCATGTGAATCCAACGAGCGAACAAATCGTAATGAATGTATTTTTTTTGCCATCGCTGCCTTTTAACGCTCTTTCGTTCGTCTCGTTGGACTCGCCCCTTTGGCTTAGTCTGCTGATTTGTCTCTATCCTGTGAGTGTGTACCGCTAGAGTACAAAAGGCGCGGATCCGCTGAAAAATATATCATTCTCTTTCAAACCGTAAATCAGTGTGGTTGTGTGGCATCGTTTCACATCACATCGCATCAACGGATTGGTGCCGGAGCACCAGTATACCTAATAGCGGTTATAGAATTTCGGCCGCCGGAGTGCTCGAATTGGCTTGCAAAGCTGCTCACAACAATAAAAAAAACCCGCAAAACCGAACAGAACAGAGCACATTCGGTTCGGTGGCAACAACTAGTTTCAGCGAGTGGCAAACGCAATCGCGAAACGGAAGCAGGTAGAAGAAGGAAAAAGTTTGTTTATACAGACTGCTTTGGTGGCAAAACCAGCCACCGTAAAACACGGCGCTTTTCAGGGCCATTAAACCATTCAAAGAAGAGTTATTGAAAGTTTTTCACAATACCAATGCATTCTAAAGAGACATAATATGACATATAATATAAACCGATTTATTTTGTTTATCTTGTTCTTGAACTTATTGGTGGTTGGGGTCTTTTAAATTAATCATTCAGTTTTCACAAACCCATGCATGGTTTCCGAATTAAAAATGGCTTCAAATTACAACACATTGTATGCAGGATGGCATTACGAATTTTCTCGGTAGCAAGAACTGCTTTCTTTGGTTGATAACTGATGTTGAAAAATGAATGACGTTACATCTGCATTGTATAGAAAAATAACTAAGGAGCAACATGATGAGCTATGTATTTCCTTATTCTTCTTTCTTTGTTTTTAAGAGGCTTTGAACTTTGCAGTTCATTCGCCTCTATGTATTTCCTGCTGCTCTGTTCTTATTTTAAAGGGCTTTAATCCGAAGGTCATTCGTCCATGTATTTACTGTTGGTTTTTCAGAACGCTTATAGTTCGTTTATTTCTCGACAGATCGTAGAGTTCGTCTCCAAAACCTCAGTTCTTTTTCATTTTTATTTACTTTGTTTGAGGAAACTACAAATCTTACAATTCATTCGTCTCCGAAACACGGAAACAGTTTAAGGTACGGTAATGTGCTCAATAGTGAAATATATGATAGTGAATGAGCTGATGACCACCTATGCATCCCCTATCACAGCCATCATTTTGATTGTACGATATGTGCATACGCCGAAAGATGCCCGGCGTTGAACATTTAATAAGTACAAAGCCTTTGGAAAAAAATCAAGAATTAACTATAAGACAGCGAGAAAAAATTGAGAAAGTTTGTAAAAAAAACGCAAAAACACAACACCAAAGGTTCTTTTCAGAACCCCCAACATGTTCATGAAGAGTAAACAGTAAACTAATCCATTTTTCAGGTAGATAGGTAGGTATTCACGTAGCAGAAGAAAATAAAACAATATATTTAAAATATATATTTAGCAAAAGCTGTCCCCTTTGTATAGTCCTACGTCACTCCGGTTATGTCCCCGACATTACCCACCCGTCTTTTTTATTTGTATTACTTTTCTTATAATAGTCCACTATATAGGAAAAGTGTTGTTATGAAAAGTAAAAATAAGCAGATGAAATGAACGAACTAGTTTTTTTTCTTAAATTAATGCTAGCGTTAACATTTAACAGTACATGGAAAGCAGAGTTGCATGTAAAATGCACTTGACAATTGAACTTAATTGACTCCGTTTGACCTAGATTGAGACGAAAAGTTTTCCGCTTGCATTTTAGTTTTAGACGAATGAAGTTTTCAGCACCCTAATTGTGAAAAAAAGTAATTACAATTGCTGACAAGAGATAAACTTCCATGAAGTTGCTCTAAAATCCAAACCTAGTAGACATTAGAATACTACTTCTGATATAAATCAATTAAAAAATAAACATTTTAGTTCATGATATGTTTCTGCATAATGCGAAAAATGTGTTTTGGAAACATGTAATTAGTTTCTGTATATCGTCTTTCAACGTTATTCTTTGACACATTCAATTTTGTACCATTTCAGTAACTGACTGGTAAGTCTGGTGTGTGAACTTCCTATCTTCCTGAATTTTCCCACCTTCTATTCTTCATCTCGATATTATATATATATATATATATATATATATATATATATATATATATATATATATATATATATATATATATATATATATATATATATATAAGTTAAGGACTTCAGGTTCAATGAAACAATGATAGAGTTTGAGCTCTAGACTAGAACTAGTTTATTTCACATTGTTTCCCATTTTTATACACGACTAGAAACTTTACTTTATCTATCCCTTCCAACATCCTTTATTTACCCTGTTTCCTAGGATTGCCCTTGTTCAATGCGTACCCACGTGGAAAGCAAGGCGCTTATATCAATGTATAACGTATATATAGAGGCGCCTTGGTGGAATGTATGCTCTATGTTGCTTCTATTGTTGTTTACCTGGCGGCGGGCTGAATGTAGGGATCTTAACTACTCTCCCTTTTGAAGACGAATCGTCCCGATTCGTTTTATCACGATACTCCGATGCGTATTTTTGCGCGCTATAATATAGTCCTTGACAGTGTTTTATTTGGTTAATACTTATGACAGACATACAGCTGTACTTGCGTTGTACTTCGAAAATTGTATGTCTGTCACCATGTACAGCGCTAGAACCATGCAAGCAACTCGGTACAATCGCTGTACCTGTACCAACCTATTTTACCGCTGTACATGGCTACAGTTGTACTGTGCGCAGCGCCATAGACGGTTAGTGGTGGGTAGCATGAACAAAACGAATCAAAACATTTGGTATGCATTCTTTTCAATGACTTTCTCTTGAGTTGATAACTCAGATTGGAAACATATTTGTTGTGTTCGATAGTTTAGACGCTAAATAAAAACCTTTTTCATTGAAATATTGGTGAAAATACAATGCAATAAATTCAAACTTCTGATTGTCAGTCTGACATGCGGTACAATGTACAACCAAAGTATGTGTGTCATGCTATCGTGGTACCTGTACAACGCTGTACACGTACAGCGCTAGTACAGTTGTATGTCTGTCCATGGTATAAGTCGTTCGTGAGTTAAGGTGGCCGTACACTGTTTGCCCGGAGGTCAAATATTTGTAATTTTTTGACAGATAAGTTTTGTTTTGATATTTGTACAAACACTATTTTGTTTGCCACTCTTCAATTTTCAACAGTAGTAAACAATATCAAACACCGAACATGGAAAAAATCAACTGAAATATTCAAGGTAACCTAACCATGTACCGACAGGTTCGAAAACATATTTTAGGCATCCAATAATTGAATATTTGCTTGTCGTGTTTTGTGTAGAATATATTTGATCAGTACACGTTGACCAAATTTTATCTGTCAAAAAGAGTCAAATATTTGGCTTCGGTCAAATAGTGTATGAGCACCCTTATAGTATCGCAAATATGGAGCAAAATAAAGAGAAAATCCGACATATTTTACAGTACTACTATGACAAATGCATCTCAAGCTGCCAATAAAATTTGTGCAGTTTATGAACCCGATACAGTTTCCATTTCCACCGCACAACGATGGTTTCAACGTTTTCGTTCTGGTGTAGAGGTCGTCGAAGATGCGCCACGCTCCGGAAGGCCTGTCGTCGAAAATTGCGACAAAATCGCTGAATTAGCCGAGAAAGACCGGCATAGTAGCAGCCGTAGCATCGGCCAAGAGCTGGGGATAAGTCATCAAACGTGAGTGACAAGTGACTACCACCTGTTTTTGCCCATGGCGAACGAGCTAGGTAGTCAGAAGTTAGCCACAAAAGAGGTCTGAGAAAATTGGCTATCCGAGTTTTTTGCCAATAAGGAAGCAAGCTTCTATAACAGGGGTATTATGAAGTTGGCATCTCGTTGGGAACAAGTCATCGAACAAAACGGCGCATATTTGACTTAAAACAGATGATTGTAACTAATTTTATGAACAAATGAAAATTAAAAAAAAATACCGCAGGACTTTTTTGACAGCCTTTGAAGCGTGAAAGAGACAGACTGATCACGAGTGAGCTTGGGCACAAGCGTATTATATATATATATATATATATATATATATATATATATATATATTTATATATATATATATATATATATATATATATATATATATATATATATATATATATATATATATATATATATATATATATATATATATATATATATATATATATATATATATATATATATATATATATATATATATATGTGTATGTGTTTTCGTGCGACCATGTAACATCTGTTGCATTTACAGCAACTGAGAGGATCAGTGAGACAATAGTTTGGGTATGTTGAAGTTCCAATAAATAGCTCTATCATGCAGTAAATGATACCAGCAATTATCGGAATGAAAATAGGGAAAAAAGTACAATTCCTGTGGTCAGGGAAAAAACAAGTGAAATGTTTGTGTCGTTTTGTGGCACAATTGATGGAATTGGGTGCCCCCCCCCCCCCAAAAAATATATAAAAAAGTATTATTTCATTCAAAGATTCGTGTGGTTGCCATGATGTTAGTTCATTGTGGTTATAGTGATATTTGTACATTCGTAACGTTAACATTGTAGCTTGCGAAGTTCCACTGAGAATATAGCGTAAGACAGTTGGGTCAAGAATAAGGGAATTGCCAGACATTCCCTGACGAACTCAGATCTGAACAGCAAGATACGTTTAAATTATGTTCTAACAGACAGTCGCCAGAGAAGGAGATGAGCATACTAAAATATCAAATGGATTAAGACATTTATTTCCCTTGAGTAGAGGGGAGATGTGTGGTAAACGTCATTAAGGAAGTGTGAAATGAGCTTATTGATTTGATAGTGTCAATCGAACTGAACTCGACGTACATCACAGCCGTCGATGTTTTGGTTAACACGTATAATCATGACTCGTCCCCTTTTCCTCTTCGGCATTCGTACTGGTAAGACGTGCTCTAACATAGGGGAATTTCCCTTCAGAGCGAGAATTGCACAGTAGTGATGCACATTTAATTTGACATCAGTTTTACAAGACTTTGCTAATATGTACAAAAAATATGTACATTTTATTAACACTCCTATACTCGCGCATTGGTCTGTCAGACCGAAAAATCAATAATTAGTTCATTTCTCAGAAAATATCAACACTACGACTTTGCGTTTCTCTCTAGCTTCGTTATTCGTCGTTCGTCATCGTTTAGCGTATCGCATGTGTTGGTACGAAGGGGACGTATGTCATTTTTTTAACACTTTCGGTCTGACACACCGACGCGAGTATAGGAGTAACTTTTTTTGACAAGTGCCTTTTTCATATTCTAGAATATTGTTGAATGAAATGTTTAAACTAATGTTAGTGGCGTGGAATATTTATTAAATTTAATGCATAAGATTATTACCGGACTATTCTTATTTGATTTCAGTCCCTTTTGTAACAGGATTGAACGGATCCATATATTAACTATTCGTCGATATATTCGTTGCTAGATTCACGTTCAAAAGCAAAATATAAATGTTTGACTTTCGTATAGTTATTCGCTAAATATAAAGGGCATACATATACACACTTGTGAAAGAATTTCACTTGTGGAAGAATTGTAAACAGTAAACTATGAATTAATCGGTAGCTTATGGTAATTTTTAACAGTTACAGTTTCGGGGATATTTTTTTTATAATGTACAATATCGACAAGAAAACAAGAAAAAGAAAAGGAAGTTTCTAGAAATCCTTTTATATCATCTTTTTATGCCCAATCTATAAAAAGGCATTAATTCTTAGTTTACCAAGAAAACAGAGACAAAGAATATTAGAAATATGCAAATTTTATATTCCAGAACCTTTATCATCTATTAATTACCTAGAAGGTCGTTATACATTCTTCTCTTCGATAAAATACCTGTTTTTCGGGTCAACAACTGCATGAAATGTAAAAAATATGTTCGTTTCGAGCATGCAGTTATGCTATGTTCTGATTCTTACTCCAATGAAACCACAATCGATTAATACGTTTTTATATTATTTTATAGCTCTTTATACTTCCATGAATAATATTCAGTTGCTTACTTTTAAAGTTTATTCCAAATTCCATTCATGTTGTCTTAGGGTGCTCATACACTGTTTGACCGAAGCCAAATATTTGACTCTTTTTGACAGATAAATTTTGTCCAACGTGTACTGTGCGCAGCGCTATAGACGGTTAGTGGTGGGTAGCATGAACAAACAGAATCAAAACACTTGGTCAATATTATTTTCATTGACTTTCTCTTGAGTTAATAATTCAGATTGGAAATTTGTTTATTGTGTTTGATGGTTCAGACGCTAAATAAAAAACTTTTTCATTGAAACTTGTGATGAAAATTGGTCGAATTTTTGATTGTCAGTTTGGCATGCGGTGCAATGTACAACCAAAGTATGTCTGTCATGCTACGATGGTACCTGTACAACGCTGTACACGTACAACGCTAGTACAGCTGTATGTCTGTCCCTGGTATTATACTTATATCATGGACAGACATACAGCTGTACTAGCGTTGTACGTGTACAGTGTTGTACAGGTACCATCGTACCATGACAGACATACTTTGGTTGTACATTGTACCGCATGTCAAACTGACAATCAGAATTTTTTCCATATTTCAATGAAAAAGGTTTTTATTTAGCGTTCAAACCTAGGTAGTGCGGACAAAGAAATTTCCTCCGACTTGCACTGTGATCACGTGTATTCTAGAGCTTGCCACTCAGAATGCATTCAAGGCGTGTTATTTGGCATAGAAATCTCAACTAAGTACTAATAAAAATGACGCAAGTAATACTACGTTGAGACGGCGAAGTTCCTCTAGGAACGTTAGTGCCATTGAAGAAGAAGAAGATCACTGAAAGAGCAACTTATATTGCAAGGTATCAGAACCTCACAGTATATAAAGAACCTACGAATAACGCTTAGTTCACTACAATATTTTAATGTGGGAGCAAAATTCGACATTGGCCTACATAGGTTACATAGCAAAAGTGAAATGTATTGGAGACGTTTTTTTCTAACGTCGGTGAAAACAGCTTTGTTAGTGAAGCTGATCGAATGAAATCCGCTTAATTATGATCCGCTAGTCCTGGTGATGAATATAACGGTAAAGCAATCTGCGCTTCGTGTTGATGATGGACGTAATCTTCTGAGTCAACTACCGGCTTAATTGTGAAGAAGGCATTGAGATTTCTTTTCCGGTTGAAATGTGACGATGTATTTGTAACCTGTAAATGTGTTTGAAAGGTTTGCTACACTTTTGATTTTCAATAATTGAAACATTGTACTTACTCCACAGAAACGGGAACCCTTATTCGGAACTAGTTTGTCGTCTCCGCAAAAATCGACTCAGCGCGTCTGTAAATACGTTTCCGAAGGTATACGATAAAAGCTAACGCGAACATTTTCACTCGTATTCGGGCAGCCTTTCACAGAGCAACGCATTTTTAATGTCCACTTTCCCTGATATAATATTTCTCCGAACGAAATAAAAACAAACGAAGTCACAGTCACGTAAATGTTTACTCCAGCGATTTGAAATTATTCGATAAAAAGTGGAACGAAGAGTTGCCAGATTATTTTTTCAAAAAGTCTGTAAAAATATGTGAAAGTCTGTTAAAAATGTGGAAATGTCTGTAAAAGTGTGCGGATCTGTAGAAATGTCTTTCAACGTTAATTTTCTTAGATTCATTGATATTTTGTTCATCGTGATGCACGTAAGATTGTCTTTCGTATATTATTGTATATTTTGTATATATACAGCCATACCATGCCAAACCGATATAGTGGTTCTCAGATGTCGATGAAAAGTGGTAGTTTTGTTCTTTATTGCAAAACGTTAGACCCGTTTTTTTATTTTTTCGTTAGGGTGACCATCTCAATTTTAGGGTGGTCCGAAAAATAATTTGTCCCCACTTTTTCCCAAAACTGACTTTTATCAAAAATTCCTAACTTCCGAACCACTGAGCCGGTTTAGATTATCGATATATCTAAATGAAGCCAATGAGCTATCGTTTTATTAAAAAATATTGAACTTGCAAAAAAAATGAATTTTATTTTCGTAATTATCGATTGCATTTGTTTTTCATTGTATTCATGGTTTTGGACAATATTTTTTATATTTTTCGTGAAAGATGAGGCTGTTTTACATAACATATCTCGATTTCAGAGATGCAATTTTTTTTTGTTTTTGAGATATGATTTTTCAAATGATTGAAACCATTTTTCCCCTTGAGAACGCATGGAATGGCAGTATATATATATTATATATACTGGCTGACCCGGCGAACTTCGTCCCGTTCAAAATTATTGTTTTGATATGAATTCTTCAGAACGAATTTCTAAACTTTTTCTCATCACAACATTGTTCTATGGGCAGAATACAACAAATACAACAAAATGAAGATGGCTCAAAAGGGACCTTCCTTTCATCGGATTTTGCGATTAGCAACACATTTGGCCTTCCATTTTTACCATTTTTATTTATATAGATAGATGGATCGAAGATATAGGAATGCGTTTTTTTGTCTGAAAATCCATTTCCACTTTCGAACAAAGATCAACTTCCTAGCGCAAATATCGAATGGCCTAACAATGCTCACCATGATATAATTTTGGGTCATATGGGAATTCAATTTTCCAAATTTTAAGACTTTTTCAGAGTTTTCCGAAAATTTTCCGATTTTGCTCTACACTATATTGATCTACGGGAAGAGACAAGTACAACAAAATAAAGAAGGCTAAAATCGGGCCATCCCTTTTTCAGGTTTTCCGGTTCCGAACAGATTTGGTTTTCCATTTTTGTTTATATAGATAGATATAGGCTAACAGTGTGAGGTTGAAGGGATGCTCATGAACTGGGATGAAACGATCTCCGTTGTCGCTTGGATGTAGTCAATCTTAATATTACTCGAAGATGTACAGTCAGGGCTTTGAGAATCAACTCATTGTCGTTTGCTCAAAAGAGACCCCTCTAGGAGAGTCATTTTTAAGGAAATTAGCGACGCACATGTTGCCGTCCACACGTTTGCTCTAATAGGTCTAACGTCATGTGTATTGATGTAAACTAAGTATGGAAACTTTTAATGTATTAAAACTATGGGAAAATTTCATACGGTGAGTCAAATATATTTGATGTGATGAATAGAGCATCTCATTTTTCATAAATCTGTGAAATATTATTATATCCAAAAAGTTTGCAACAAAAATTAAAAGTATTTTACAGATATGTCTGTGAATTTACAAACATATCTGTAAATCTGGCATCTCTGGTGGTATGAGAATTTATTGCAAGAAATCACTTGAAAAAATGCATGAATTTGCTTGAAAATGAAGTGAATTGAGTCCGCACCACTTAGGTTCAAACTATCAAACATAACAAACAAGTTTAAAATCTGAGTTAATAACTTTTAATTAGTGGTGGGTAGCATGAACAAGCAGAATAAAATCACTTGATAAACGTTCTTTTCATTGACTTTCTTTTAAGTTAATAACTCAGATTGGAAACTTTTTTGTTGTGTTTGATAGTTTAGACACTAAATAAAAACCTTTTTCATTGAAATATGTGGTGGAAATTGGAAAAATATCTGATTGTCAGTTTGACATACGGTACAAGGTACAACCAAAGTATGTCTGTCATGGTACGATGGTACCTGTACAACGCTGTACACGTACAACGCAAGTACAGCTGTATGTCTGTCCCTGGTATAAGCAACTCGGTACAATCGCTGTACCTGTACCGACCTATTTTTCCGCTGTACATGGCTACAGTTGTACTGTGCGCAGCGCCATAGACGGTTAGTGGTGAGTAGCATGAACAAAACGAATCAAAACATTTGGTATACATTCTTTTCATTGACTTTCTCTTGAGTTAATAACTCAGATTGGAAACATATTGGTTGTGTTCGATAGTTTAGACGCTATATAAAAACCCTTTTCATTGAAATATTGGTGAAAATACAATGCAATAAGTGGAGGCGATCTGGCGTAGCGGTAACATCCATACCTCTCACGCAGAGATCACGAGTTCAATTCTCACTCCCGACATTCTTCCAAAAATGGAAGTAAAAGTGACGAACCAGCCGAATTGTGTTGAAAATCACTATAATAAAGAAAAAAAAAAAAAACAATGCAATAAATTCAAACTTCTGATTGTCAGTCTGACATGCGGTACAATGTACAACCAAAGTATGTGTGTCATGCTATCGTGGTACCTGTACAACGCTGTACACGTACAGCGCTAGTACAGTTGTATGTCTGTCCATGGTATTATACTTATGACAGACATACAGCTGTACTACCGTTGTACTTCGAAAATTGTATGTCTGTCACCATGTACAGCGCTAGAACCATGCAAGCAACTCGGTACAATCGCTGTACCTGTACCGACCCGTTTTACCGCTGTACATGGCTACAGTTGTACTGTGCGCAGCGCTATAGACGGTGGGTGGTGGGTAGCATGAACAAACAGAATCAAATCACTTGGTAAACGTTCTTTTTATTGATTTCTCTTAAGTTAATAACTCAGATTGGAAACTGGTTTGTTGTGTTTGATAGTTTAAACACTAAATAAAAACCTTTTTCATTGAAATATGTGGTGGAAATTGGAAAAATATCTGATTGTCAGTTTGACATACGGTACAATGTACAACTAAAGTATGTCTGTCATGGTGCGATGGTACCTGTACAACGCTGTACACGTACAACGCAAGTACAGCTGTATGTCTGTCCCAGGTATTATACTTAAGACAAACATACAACTGTACTAGCGTTGTACTTCGAAAAGTGTATGTTTGTCACCATGTACAGCGCTAGAACCATGCAAGCAACTCGGTACAATTGCTGTATCTGTACCGACCTGTTTCACCGTTGTACATGGCTACGGTTTGTCAATTACAACTGTGCGCAGCGCCATAGACGGGTAGTGGTGGGTAGCATGAACTAACCGAAACAAAATACTTGGTAAACATTCTTCTCATTGACATTCTCTTGAGTTAATAGCTCAGAATGGAAACTTGTTTGTTGTGTTTGATAGTTTAGACGCTAGATAAAAATCTTTTTCATTGAAATATGTGGTAAAAATTGGTCAAAGTTTTGATTGTCAGTTTGACATGCGGTACAATGTACAAGCAACGTATGTACACGTACAACGCTAGTACAGTTGTATGTCTGTTATTTTGGACAAGACACCCCTTTTCCAGAATGAAGTATCACCATCAAGTTTCTTTAAAAAAATATTGTAATCTTATTCATAAAAATTACATGCGAATTCAAAAACTTTGCGGTTTGTTATGTGAGTAAACTTGACAACATTTTCTCATCAATAGCCTTTTTTCTCTAAATAAATTGACATAAAATACAGTAAATGTAAAGAGTAGTTAATAGTTATTATTACAACTTACAAAAATAATACTTTCTACAAAACTATTAGTCATTCTTATTGCAAGTTCGTTCACGTAACACAACTTATACAGTATTTGAAAGTTTCAAATAAGAACTTATATTAGACCACATCGACCCTGACATTCAATTTTCGTTTATGTCGACCTCTGGGAAGCCGACATCGACCCCAAGAAGTCCAACTAAAATTATTCCGAAAATGCATTTTTTCACTTGACGTTAGACTTTACAAATATTTTAGTGTCATTTTGCAAGAAAAAAGTAACTTGGTAGTTTAGCGTATTAAAAATGTTAGGTTTCGTTTCGAATAAAGAGTGTTTGCGGCATTCGCTACTCTGTTTCTTTTTCCTATTCAATTTTTTTTCCCTTTTTGCTCATGAATAGTTTGTTTTACATAAGAAAGATATCAGTTATCACAACAAATATTGTTTTTGGGTTGCAGTACACGATTTGTACATCGATGGTACCAGATTTGATCATAACAGAAGTACCGGTAAGTTTCTTCGTTTTTTTTTTAAATTTGCGGGAATAATCGGTCGGTTTGTCGGCTAACCACGAATCGATCCAATTTTTGGCCTCATCAAAATTGGAGAAGTACTGGTCAACCAGGCCATCCTGCATCGATCGAAAAAGGTACGGGGAAGCCATGTCTGGAGAATTCGGTGGATGGGATAGGATCTCCCATTTCAGCGTTTCCAAGAATGTTTTGATTGGTTTCGAGACATGCGGCCGAGCATTGCCGTGCTGCAAAATAACTTTATCGTGTCTTTACTCGTATTGTGGCCGTTTTTCCTTCAGTGCATGGCTCAAACGTATCGATTGTCATCGGTAGAGGTCCTTCGTAATGGTTTCATGCGGTTTTAGCAGCTCATAGTACATAGTACTGGTCCCATCAAATAGACAGCATAACCTCCTGACCGTGAATATTCCGCGCGGTCGTCGATGTTGATGCAGGGGAATCAATACGTTGCTCGACGTTTAGGATTGTCGCAATGGACCCACTTTTCATCGCCAGTAACGATTCGATGCAAAAAAACCTTTTCTTTTATGCCGTTGGAGCAGTTGTTCACACGTGAAAAAACGGCGTTCGACCTCTCGTGGCTTCAATTCACACGGCACCCAATGTCTTATCTTTCGGATCATTCCCATTGCTCTTAAACGATCGGATATGGTTTGCTGAGCTACTCCAAGTATATCTGCAAGTTCTTGTTGCGTTTGTGACGAATCTTGATCGAGTAAAGTCTCCAATTCTTCATCTTCAAACTTTTTTGGTGGTCCGGAACGTTCTTCGTCATCCAAGTCCACGTTTGACACGTTCGCTCAGTTGGAGCATGGTCATCATAAATATCCATCAAAATGAGATGACTTCCCGCAGCTTTTTTTCATATTGAAGTAGTGAAGTAACACTCCACTCTCGTTGGTTTGGCTTTTTGGCATATACTGATAAAGACGCACAATGACAGTAGCCTTCGAACGAATGCCTGGAAATTACGTTACAAGTTACGCCATCTGCTGTAAAACCGAAAAAACTTACCGGTACACCTAATATTTGTGAACAAAAAAATAATGTTGTAGCAACGGTCATTTTGAATGTGGTACAAACAAGAATACAGGTGAACATTTCTCGTATTCAGCTAAAGATGACGCGTAATTACAGATAACAATGACATTTCTGTACGCTTACGGTGTTTGGGTTTCATCATTCTCTAAAGTCAGATTTAGTTTGTTGATTCTGAACATGATTTCGCGAGTTGTTAGAAGTTTTTAGTTGCTGATCATGAAAATCGAAATTTCTGTGCGGAAACTAATAGTTGAGGACCGCCAAGATGTCGTATCCTTTTGGAACACAGCGGCCAAGTACAACGTAAGCATTGGTAAGATTCAGAAGCTTTGGAGGAAGTATCTAGAGCTTGGTACCGTTTGCGACCGGGCCAAGACGTGAATGCAAACGCTTGAAAACGGACCGTGATGATGCCAGAATCGCCAGAGAAGTGCGAAAAAACCCAAGAGGTACAAACAGAACTATAAAACAAAGCTTATCATTGAACATATCGAAGCGAACAGTGCGATTGAGACTGCACCAGCAAGGATTAATGAGCAAGTTTGCGCCTCTTCGACTGTTAATCCGTTAGGTCAACCGAATCAAACGTATGGAATTCGCCAATAAATACGTCTACAAGTCAATCTCGTACTGGAAAAGATGCTGTGGTCAGACGAAAGCAAATTCGAGGAACGAAACAACGAGTATGAATTATGCGAGGAGAGGAGCTACTTGACAAGAACGTGATAATCATAAAAGATTATTTGATTGCGATGAGTTTGGAAGAAATTGAATTCGGCGCAATTTTATACATAACATGTTATTTTCTTACCTCTTTCAGTAGGGAAAATTGTATAAATATTGACAATGGTTGAATCAAAGAAGGAAATTCGAGAGCACAATCGAAAACAAGTAGAAAAATGCATGGTTCCTGTGGAGTCGGCCGTTTGCCACTGGCAAACGTCCGAGCATCACGGAGCCGTCGAAAGCACGTCTTACCTGTAGAACTGCTGATGAAAAGAAGGCAGAGCCAGAACGATGCAAGGGAGACGTAAGGCGTCGTTCGGTTGTGTGCTGCCTCGAGCATTGGTGTGTGTCAACTGACGTGCACACAGTTGAACTCATGGTAGACTCTCGTCGAGTTGTCTTGCTTAAACCCCACAGTAAGCACATCAGGTGACAACTTTCGTGCACACAGTTGAACTGATAGTAGACCCTCATCGGGTTGTCTTGCCTATGCCCCACAGTTCCTGCACGTGAGATCTACCTTGGAAAGTCCGGAAGTAAAATATACGAGATTTGTTTTTGAGTTTTAGGTTACATTATCATCATTTTCTTAGTTCAAAAACAAAATCCAGATATCTCACCGATCGTTTACGTTTTGCGTTAGATCGCCAATTCGCTTGCATTTGTGCAGATCGGAATGTATTTCCCCAACACGAACTACAAACCCGAGGAGCCTAAGAAAATCATCGTTACAGATACTAGCGGTGAAAGAACTTTTAAGCTTAAAGCCTCTAAGTATAAAAAATTGAATTTATTGCAAGCAGGGAAACTTTTTTTTACACTCATGCATTTTTGCACTCCGGAATGTGTTTTCCTAACACGGACTACGTAAGCGGGAACGAACGTCTCAGGTACGAAAACAATGCTAATTCAATCAATACAAACAAATGATTACTAAGCCAACGGCATTTATTCATTCGAAAAAGCGAAGCACATCGTTTGCTTGTAGAATCTTATGGTGAACATGATCCAGCATTAAAACATGTGAGAGATGGTTTCGGCATTTCAAAAATGGTGATTTCGAACTGAAAGTCAATGATCAACCAGATTCAAAGAAACGGTTTGAAAACGATGAATTACAGGATTAGTTTGCCCTACCCAAATACAACATAAATTGACAGAAACACTGAATGTATCCCGAAATGCAATTGGCAATTATAGGAAAGTTCCACGAGCTCGGAAAATGGGTGCCACACAAATTGAGCGAAAAGGAAATGGAGCATCGCTAAACCATTTGTGAAATGCTTCTTCAACGGTACCAATGAAATTTGGTTTTGCACCGGATTGTCACTGGCGATGAAAAATAAATTAATCTCGAGAATCATAAACGTAAAAAATCACAGCTTTCATCTGGTGAAGCCGACCCATCCATTGCAAAGCCAAATCGTTTCGACCGAAACACGAAACGCTGTGTGTAGTGGTACAGGGAGCATTTGGAGTGCCATGAGCTACAAAAACCGGGTGAAATTGTGAATACAGATCACTACATACAGCAAATGATAAGCTTTAACTTTGCATTAATGGAAAAAAAAAGACCGGAGAAAAGGGTCTGAAGAAACGGTAGGGAGGTATTTTCGATTTGCATGTATGTGACTCACCAAAACAAACAGTTCGAATTTAAGGAAGAATGTGTATTTACCAAAAAAAAAATTGGTGTTCTTTTCAATAACGAAATAATATTTGTTTAGGACAATGATACACTCTCCAATTCCAGCAGCATATTTCCATCTAGAGGGTGGCTAGGAAGTTGTAGCCTAGAGTGTCGAGCACTTCGATGCGCTGCAAAGTCATCTTCGTTTTCCAGCAGGAGGTTGCGACAGATTTTGCAGCAATAGTACAACTTTTTGGCCCTCTGTAAGCAGTGGCGAGTTAATGCTGCTTTGGTTTTGTAGGTTTCTTGACAGTAACAGCAGCGATTATGCTTCCAAATCATTCCCACCGGATGATACTCTACACAGTGCATTCTAAGTTCTGCCGGGGAATCGTACAACCGCTGACAGCCACAGCACAACTCACCTTTCAAACGTAAAATCTTATAGTGCTGTGTCTCTTTTGAAAGATCGAAAATGTTTTCATTGTCGGCGGTTAGAACGATGGGATCCCGCGGAGTGCTGTCTACCCTAGAATAGTCATTGGCGTTTCCCACCAAACTTATTGCAGCGTTTTCATCATCAGAATCAGTTTCACAGGAATGATTTTCACTATCAGTATCATTCACTTCGACCAGCACATCGAATGAAGCGGCCGTTGGCGTCTTCTTTAGGATGATTTTATTATCAATCGAACGCATCGATCCGTTTTTCATAGTTCCCGGGCCACATTCTTCCCCCATGATGGAATCAATGACCTGGTCAAATACCTCTGGATGATTGATTTTTCCTTGTCTTTTCGAAAGTAGAGAACCGCTTGAATCACTTGTAAGTCGTATCGTGGATTGCTCCTTGTTATTTTTCTTGCTACTTTTTGGGCGTGGAGACAGTTTACTCGATGTTGCATCTGGTGCATGGCGAATATCTTGTATTCTATTATTTACTGTGACTGGCTTTGGCACACGCAATTGCTTTTTCGCGCCTGAAGGAGTGTTCCGAGCCAAGCTGTTATTGTTTGTGCCAATTGTACCCGGAACCTTGTCCACTGAAATAGTGCTTGGAAAGAGTACTTTCACGGTGGACACACCATTCAACTGGGTTGACTTTTCCCGAGCCTGCTTCCGGAGCAACGTGTTCGAGTTACGACAACGCTTCCTAAACGCAAACCCTGCGTCTAGTTGTGCCAAACAGTCGTCACATATGTACTGTGGGAAGCCATCTTTTTCCTCAATCGCCAACCCAGCAAATTCGTTGATCATTTCGTTAATTTTGATCAGCTGACTGTCACAAATGCAGTACAAAGAGACAAGTTCTTCTACCTCATGACTCAAACATATCCGGCATCGGAGATCTTCGTCTTCGTTTTGCGTAGTGTCGGGCAGCTTACGGTATTCGCCCCATGACTGACGACACCTTCGCCAGAATGAATAGGCCAAATCCAGCTTGCTAAAGCAAGTATCGCATACTTGTTTCGGCAGCTCATCTCGAGTCGAAATCTAAAATTTATTATTTAGATTAATTATAAACAAAAAATATTCGGTGGAATATTAGAAATGTTATACAATAGGAGCGAATAATATCCATTACATTGTGGAAGAGAATTCGATTATTCTTTTGCGATAAACTTTCAAGTGTATTCGCCTTTGGCCTCGAAGAAGGCCATTTAGAAGATTCTCATTGGAGAGTTCTTGGACCCTGTCACGATCTTTCGCGCAGTAAACGAACACGAAACACATTTCTCGCGTAACTTTTGAAAAGGTCCTATGTAACAAATGTAAACAAATCGAGTTAATGGATGCACGCTATTAGTCTTCAATCATTGAATGCATTACAAAAACAATCGTTCACGTATCTATTTTCTTCATCTTTTTATCGCCGATACAAAAAATATCCAATGTACAGATTCGGGTTTTAAGCACCCGGCTGTTACTTCGGACGCCACTTTCCTCTGATGCCCGAAACGTCCGAAGTAACAAAGCAGTCAAAACAACACGAAGTCGTACTTCGGTCTTTTTGAGTTTTTGTTTCTCACAGTAGTTGTTATCGATTTCAGTTCAATTCAACGGGTGATAACAATAATAATCTGTCTTTAGAACGAAATGCTGATTTTTGGATTGTTGTTTAGTAGTTAGTTTCAAATTCTTATCGTGCAACGTAATATGTCCAATGTGCAAACGCGGGCAGTCAAAACGTCCAATGTAACATTTTCGCTCCTTGGAATCAACTTTAAACTCAAATCACGGAACAACATCTACGATTGGTTTTGGAGAGCTATTCTTGATCGCTAGTGGTGAGAGGAGCGATAAAGATCGATAACTTTTAAGACAATTCGCGGAATAATGTTCGGGTCTTCAACTTCGTTTTTCTCGAGTTGACGAAAATGTTACATTGGACCTTTTCAAAAGTTACGCGAGATTTAGACACTAAGACCTCCGCTAATTTGTGTACGGCGCCTTATAACGTCTAGCGGAAATGTTGATGATTGAAGGCCAGGATGGTTTTGCAATGTTTAGTTGAATTGGAACGGAATCTTCTACTAAGTTGCTTAGACCATCTGAATGAACCAATCGTCCAAAAGCTTAGAAGAGGAACTGTGTTCCATTAGGACAACACCAGGCCACCTTATTTGAAGTTTACATGAAAATAGTGGATTTCTTTTTCCCCAAACCAATATTTTACTTACCAGTACACCCGTACAAGCCAGTGCCATGTGCGAGAGCAGCATATTCTGTGTGGACCCCACACAAAACATCGATATCAGCTCGTTTACTTCCGATTCTAAACAGACCCTACAGCGCAGATCCTCCGCTATTCCTTTGTCTGCCATCCTGAATGTTTTGCTAGCAAAACATTCAGAAAGATTGAGTTTGTAATTTAAAAACACCTTCACTCAAATTTCGTTCGGTAACTCATAAAAACGTTGTAAACAAACGAAATATGACAACACTTCAGCTGAGACCAAATGCTAAAGCACTGTACAAAGTGTGTTTGGTTTTGGATTGTCCATCAGGGACAGGGATGCCAGGTGATTTTTTCAAATGTAATGTATGGTACGAAAAAATGCCTTCACAATCATATCGGAGGAAACTAAATTTCATAACGCACTTTTGAACGAAGTTTGACAGCTAATTCAATGTTTATTATAATTGGCATTGTTATATAGCGTATTTCAGTAAACTTACCTTGAGGTTTTGAGGTTTATTTCAATAAATACGAACAAAGAATATATTGCGCAACTGCGAACTACATATATTTTATGAGTTTACAAATGATAATTGGCTTGATAAACCGTTGATTCAGTGAATATAGCCCCAGTTCTTCCACACAAACGGAACTGTGATAACTCAATTTGTTCATTTCAGCTTTGAAGTTTTGGTTGTAAATCAAACCATACCCATGAAACTAATCATTGAAACGGTATGTAACCGGAAAACCTTCGATTTGTGAAGGGGTCATTTGAATGATCTAGGGCCTTATGCCCGTATCCACTTACACTTACGTTTCCACTACGCTTACATCTCACTTCACTTTTTTGCGTTTCCACCGATCGTGAAGTGTCAAAATGAACTTCGTGTAGAATGTGGAGTGGATACCAAAATGACCTTGTGTTCATTTCCGATGTCGTTTCTAATGGCGCGTTTACATTTGGGAGATCTATAGCTATAGATGGATTTATTCACACGAAAATAGATGTAAACGGGTGAGAATATATATGATACACTTCTTCGAGGTATATATAACCACTATGAATAGAATAAATTCAGGCATATGTAAACGCTGGTGAATTTCTCTTTGGTGAGAAATCACTAAAGTTGAATGCAGTTCTACTTTAGGTGAATAAATTCGTGAATAAATATGAATATATTCAGTATATAAGTTCGCGTTAGTGTAAACGGTTGATGCGATTTCTATAAATCACATCCTATTTTTTCACATGAATATATCACTAGTTTATACCCACCATAATAGAAACGTCAGTTGTATTTTGTTTTGTTTATCCTCGAGTTGTGTCGATACACCCAGAAAATGGATTACTAAAAAAAAGCTTCAAAATCTTTTGTAATTCAAACAGTAGAATGTACATATTTTCTGTAAATATTACCAATCGTTTGTAAAATGAATGTCAGATGCAATACACATCCCTACCAACGACTGATTCATTTTACTTCGCGGTGTTAGTAACTTTTACGATTGTCATTACTGGCAACCGCGAAGAAAATAAATTTATTAGCCTAATTACCGAGTTGTTAATTGAGTTGCAAGGCACTACTTTCCGATATTGATTTCATCACAGAAGAAGGTCGTAATAACTCAGATTCGGGATAGGTAAGTAATATTCGTGAAAATCAATTCAATTTATGTTCTTTAAATGATATTTATACATATTGGATAGCAATGATTTGTGCTCGTCTGCTGCGGGAGAACTTCAATAGTAAGGAATCTGGGTACTTCGATACACAAAAACGAGCCCTGTCGAGTCCTAGTTCTACCTGTTGGATTCGGTCAAGGACAACTTCATAAACGTTTTGCAGACGATTGTGATCGGTGGTTCAATCAATTAGATGTTTTCCGGATTCGTCACGACGCAGGTTCCGTATCCTGCGCGTCAAGTCAATGTTGCAACGGGGCATAAAGCTAGCTTCACTTAATGCCATCTGGGTTTTGACAGTTTCATGATATCTCCCGAATGTGTTTGGCTGAGAAGTAATTACAAGCTGGTCCTGGGAGAGGGTAATGGTGAGAATTGAGTAGTCTGTCGTAGCTATTCATAGTAATAACTGTGTATTTTTTCCTAATTTGTAGCCATGTATCAGACCCAATCGAACAGGATCAGATGTCAATAGTTTAGATAGTACAATAAATATTTTAAATAGTTCAGATAGTTCAATAAATGAATAAAGTTGCATACAAAAGCTCAATAAATTCATAACAATATATGCATGAAGGTAGGGTTAATATCGTATTGCAAACATTTATTAAATATTGGTAATATTTACCAAAAAGCTCGTCATATATACCAACTTTTCGGGAGAGTGTATGACTGTTTACACAAAAGAGAGCGTGAAGTGTAAATCAGAATAACATCGGTGGATGAACTCGGTGTATTGATAATGAATTCTACCAAATGTTTACAGTGGCGTGTATTCCGGAATAAGGTTGTACTCACTACACATTGTTTTCACTTGTAGTGTATTCGGGAATAAGGCCCTAAATAATTTGTGAGCACGAAACTCGTTGTTGTGACCTCCGAAAAATAGTGGTCTTTCCAATTCCCGACGCGTATTAGATTTCCGGGGTGAATAAATCGCGCTTTCCCTTTATTTGTTGGGCTGCTTTCTTTGGTATAAAGCATCGAAGAAAGCTTCTTTCTACTCGAGCTTAATTATTGCACGCGATCACAAACTAATTATGGTACAACAATTTGAACACTTTATTACTCGTTACAATTACACAAGACGAACTCTTTATTATACGATTAGCACTACATTTATTCTACTAAAAACAATGTCTTATTCTACTATTCATAATGATGGCCGGCCGTGCGCCAATTGTTAGTTGGACATTCAAATACTGAGAGCGGGTATCATGGATGCCGCGCCTTTTTATATTGTAACAATGTTACGACAGTAGAGTAATTTCGTACTGCTCGAAATGATCGGCACCTATCGGAAAATAGTGCAGTCGTGTATTCGCTACAGTGGAGCTTTTCGACTACGTCTACCGTGAAGCTTTTTAGACTACCTACTACACTATTGCTATGACTACTATAGTCTTTTCGTATCATACACTCGTGTTTGGCGAGAAATCGTTATTGAAAGTTCAATTTTGAAAAAAAATATATAGACAGCCTTGTGTAAATAGTGTAAATAGCTGAAACCCCGTCAGTGGTGAAACGGTACGAAAAATATCGAAAAATAATTTACGACAAATTGCTTGTAAAATTGGTGTGAAGCATTGTGACGAGAAAATATTATTCAAGTTTTTGTGGATGATTTCAATCATACAATGGAGGGACAAATGTTTTAAATCGGAGGAAGCCGTCTGAGATTCTCAACGTTCAACAGCGATGTGTTGACACGTTACACGAGAAGGAATTGAATTGTCGGAATCGGAATAATCGGAATCTATCTTCCATCTCGGGCAAAAATCTCACATCCTTCGCGTTACAACAATCGAAGGGGAAAGTTGCTAAAAGAGGAAAAGGAACGTAAGCGAATAAACATTCAGTTGCCATCGAAGCTCGTCTGTTGGAACCTTGCAAGCTTGTTAACGAGGATGGAATTAAACATAAATTCACAGTCTTCGGCGAATGTATCAAAGAGATTATCCGGGAGCAGTGGAATGAATGGGAGGAAGAAAAACTTAGGATTTCCAAAGCAAGCAAGAAGGCTAACAGGCGAGAAGGCCGGGCTAGCAGTCCCAGTGTCATTACTTATATGTATATCATCCAAGCCATGCCATAAGCGACTCTACTCAGAACCATTCGACCCGCCCTGAATATAATCATTTCCGTTGATTCAACCCATAGAGCTTATCTGTCGGCTGTATTAGCATATTATTCGTTTGGAAACATTGCTCACATGGCAAATTTAATTCCGTTTGCTTGATTAATTCTTGAGTAATGCAGAAATTTGCGAGTCATTAGTATGGCAGCCCTCCCCTGAGAGAGGGGGAGGGGTCTCGAACTATGATAAGTACCTTCTCCGATACCAAAAACCCAAAAACATACCAGTTCTCATGTCGATCGGTTAAGTAGTTTCCGAGTTCATCAGAAAGACAGATAGAAATCCGTATATATATATATATATATATATATATATATATATATATATATATATATATATATATATATATATATATATATATATATATATATATATATATATATATATATATATATATATATATATATATATATATATATATATTAAAGTGACCAGACGTCCCGCGTTACGCGGGACAGTCCCGCATTTCAACAAAATGTCCCGCGTAAGATTACGTCCCGCGAAACGTCCCACATTTGGCAAAAGGAACGAAAATGTCCCGCAATATCAATATATTTCAATATGTATTAAAATTTGATCATGTTCATTTTCTTCACTGTAGCATTGTGCATAATGACCAGCGATAGCATCTGATGTTCGACTAGCTGTCGAAGGTGGGCGAGGGTGAGATGAGGGGAGGAGGCAGGGTTCTTTGATGAAGTATCGCAAATGAAGCGCCGGGCGGCCTCACGAAAGTTGGTCGGAACCTCAATCATGGCCGATGAAAAGATGTTGACGTGTTCTTTCACCTTTCCGTGTCTTTGGCAGTCAGCTATCTCCCCATTTTGGCCATTCGCCCGAAAATTTCCTATCGGTCGCAACTGGGGGATGTTGGGAAGGTTGGCGGTCTTCGCGACAATATTTATCTCCAGCCGATCCATTATCCATTCTCCAGTGATCTTTTGGCATAATGGGCTGATCCCAGGTTCGGCATGAATACCACATCACCTTCGCAACTTTCGGCAAGCACTTCGTACTCGTTCCCCGTTCACCATATGACTCGAAAGAAGAGCGGTTCGGACATTCCCTTTTCGTCTGTCAGAGAAGGACCTTCTTTATATATATATATATAAAGATTTATTTTTTACTTATGAAAAATTTAAAACAAGAAAAAAGACAATCCGTATCACTCTGAACTTGCTCTTGAATATAACCGCCAGGTCGTTTTATCTCTTGAAGAATCTGCTTCATCAGTTCCAACTGCAGTTTTCGATTTATTTGTTCCTCGAGCATTATCTTCTTTTTGAATTCAAACTTCTCTTTTTCGAAGCGCAAACGCTTTTCTTGCAAATCATAAGTTTTGCGAGCGTATCTGGCACAATCCGAGACATGCTTCTTTATCTCGGAAAGGTCGTCGGACTGTTTTTCGAGAAAAGCTCTTCTGTAATTCCGTTTAGTCCCTCTTTCGCGGCCTCGACTTCTTCCAGTCCCGGTTTCGATGGATCCATCAGCTGGAAACGATTCATCGATCGTTATGCTAGGTTCTGTTATTGGAACCTGGTCAGAATGTGTCTCTTCGACAATCACGGATGTAGAAGGTTCACCGAGTCCAAAAATGTGTCCTAAAATGTTGAATGAGGGTATGTAAAATATCATAATATATTTAAAGATAAATCAATATTATACCGTCATTATTTACCGTTCTTTCTAAAGAAAGAAGACGGATCATGCTTTCCTCTACATCATTGAATGTATGGAGGGTATTAGGACCACCTCCAGTGGCCGTTATCTCTTTTTTGTTGTGCTGCCTTTTTTTTCAATTTGCAATTTTTTGTCGGTCCAAACCTGAAAGTTGAAAACAGAACATTTATTATCAATTGGTAGTCCAAAAAAACAAACTCACTTTTTGCCATGCTGCAACGGTGCGTGTGGGAGGACCCAAACTATCCAGGGAATCCTTTATGGTCTTCCATAAAGCATTTACTGATTCCCTGGAGATAAATTTACAACCTTTTACAATCGGGATTTACAATTTACAACCGGGATTCTGTTCCATGATGGCCAGAAGGTGAGCGAATTGTTGTCTGTTTGTTTTCTGATGCCTAAAATACGACAAAAATATTTACTAAAATACAAGAATAAAAAAACATTTGCACTTACTCCATTTTGCGTATTTTGATTCCACTTCTCAAAATACAAGTAAAAACAATACACAAGTCATTCGCGTTAACGGCATTGAGCTTACGAATTGGGGGAGCATGCATGACAACATGATTTTGCAGAAGGAATGAACACACTTTGGAATAAAAATTATGAATGAAAATTATTTTTCCAACTTCAAATTGGTACTCTATGTAAATGAAAATCACTTTTGCCTGCAAGTGGTGAAAACATGTTATACAAAAATTATGTCTAAAGATAATTTTATATTATAATGGTAAATTTTGGTAAAAATATCTAAAAAATCGTACTTCAAGTAATAAAGTAACGCCGAGAAAAAAATTTCATATAAATTTTAGCAATTTGAAACTGCCTTCGGGCCGGCTAAACTGATAGAGAATAGTTTGACTCATAGAAACTAATGTCATATCCAGATGTCGACACCGTATCGCCGTCATCGCGAATCGCTCTTTTTACCCTGACAAAAGAGTGTGGTGGAAACCAGAATAAGCCCGATGGATGAACTCGGTGTATTCATAATGAATTCTACCATATGTTTGCAGTTGCGTGTGAACCGGAATAAGGTTGTCCTCAATCCATGTTGTTTTCACGTGTAGTGTATTCGGGAATAAGGCCCCTAATGTGTCGATATCAGCGAGATGTCTTTCGTCCGGTTGTCATATACCAGGTGTTGTTAATTTTAATTTTCTCGATGATTCCTGGGAAATCCCGGGAGATTCGTTCACAACAGAAATTGTAAGAGCCAACAGGAACTATTAACGAGGAAGCAGTTATAATATTTATTTTACAAAGGTAGGATGGTACTTAACTATGTACCTCTTCGGTTGAAAACTATTTTCAACTTACGCCTGAGAAAAACGTTTTCTTCCTATTTATGTATTATGTGAAATGATTTGGGAGAAATCTTGCTCGTGGATACATTCATTGCAGATTTTCTACATTTTTGAATAGTGGAATTGAAAATGATCAGTAAATATTGCTCGAGAAATAAAACAACTTGGAAAAGTACGGACTCACAGTTTCAACTTCAGAAAAAGGTATTACCTTCCTTAGTTGAAGATTTTTTATTTACGATATTTATCGCATTTCTTTTTCTCCTTCTTTTTTGAACTAGCGAGGATAAGAAAATGGATGTAAACCATGTGAACTGAACTGGACTCAATATATGTAACACTTAAACTATCTTTCAAATATCAGGTAAACATGTATATTTTGTGTTAATTATTTCTTATTAACATATTTGTATTGCACCTCCCCATGATTCAGAAAAAAACGATTGCCGGCTGATAAGCTGTCTCTTCCCAAAACAGCAATTTTTACCTCATCCATCTGTAATGGTTGGTTACACACTGAGAGAAAAAATTAGTATATATAACGAATTTTTTGGTAAATACTACCAATCTATAGTCATTTTCGACCGTATTAATAGACACATATGTCAAGCAGAACCATGATTCGGAAGCCCAATATCGGCTACATTTTCTCGCCGAAAATGCACGTATCAGAATTATATCCTTATTATACCTCCTTATTGCCTTATGGGAACAATGAAAATGGTTAATACGCGCTTTTCTCACCAGTTTTCAGATATGATAATATCCAAGCTTACTAATGTTATCGAGTAAAATATACTAATCTCTGGTAGGGATGCGGGTTTGTTGACAATATGTACAAAAAATTTGTACATTCTACTAATTTTGCATTACCAAATGTATTTGGTAGGGATTGGAAGGGATTGGTTTGTGATGAACAGGAATTGACGAAAACATTGTGATAGAGCAGGAAAAGAAACAGGAACTTGATAGAGTAATCGAGAGATTCGAGCGTTGGGAATGATGTTAAATAATTTCTTTATAATGTATTGCTATTATTATTATTAATAATTACAGAATGATTTGAAATTATACACAGCATTTAAATTAATAATAAATTATTAAACAAAAATCAAAAATATCGTCTTCATCCCTGATGTTTATTCCAAAAAAAAAATTCTCTGATATTGTGTCAACAAAACAGCCATTATCGAATCGACGAAACGCTTTCGTTGAGTCGATTTTGAACCAACATTGTTCCACAAACCACAATTTTGCTTTACATGTGTGTTTACCATTTTTCTCTCGTAAAATGTACCAATGATTAGTACGGTAGAAAATGACTATAGTGAATTGGTAATATTTACCAATTTGTCATATTTACTAATTATTCCTCTCAGTGTAGTTTGACAGATTCGCATGATTTCGTGATAGTGATGATGGTCGATTCTTATCGCCTCGATTCACATAATAGGGCCCACCGTGACATCGATCAAATTTGACTATTTTGTTAAATCGAGTCTAGTTCTTGATTGAACTTTATGTGTTGCAAATAGCATATATTCGAGCGTTTCTGAAATGTTTCCCAAAGGAAAATATGTGGGACAACAAGCAAACCGAAGAACTCGGAAAATTATAACAATAGCGCCGATAGCTTTTACTCGGTCGATGTTATCGGCTTTGCTCGGTATCAATAATAGAAAAGTAGTGTGAGTGATCAAAATTCTAATCGAGACGGTTTATATAATAGGGCTGATTGATTGTTATTAGTATTCGCAGCATTAGTACACGATTTGTGATCAAACATTTAGAATTCAGAGTAAAACGAGCTAGGTTCGGGGCTTTTTTTTGAAGAAATCTTTTATTTGTTTTGCCAAAATATTATTCGCTCCAATTGTATAATTCATGCTTCTTACAAACTACACACGGCTTTTGCTAATATCTTCCGGGGATAATACATTATGTATGTGATTTAAAATTGTTCGGTTTATTGCTATTGCACAGATGTGATGGCTTGCAGCTTATATATCTAACACTGTTCAGAGAAGAACACAATGGTTCTGTTTTTATAAAAAAATATTCAATTTATAGTTCCAGCTTAACCATCTATTAAATGTAACAAATATAAAACAACACAGTCGTTAGATGCTATTAGAATGAGAAAGAACAACATGTGCACATATTTGCATCTATATTTTGTATGGACCAGTCGTTTATCACATAAAATTTTCTGTCTACCACAATAGTATATTTAGAGATTTCAAAAAGAATGTGTATACCGAGATTATTTGTATATCATTGAATATAATATATAAACAGATCTATAGCCTATTTGTATAAAATAGATATCCAATTCAAAATTTACACAATGTACAAGGTTGGGGGGTTTGTTATATGAGTATAGTTCAGAGAAAAAGAGAGACACAACTTGGCAAAGAGTGACAGTTGCCCATGAAGAGATTAAACAATACATTAAAAGCCGTAATTATTTTTTTTTGAATTCCTCGGAAAAATGACTGCACAACTCGTTATTCGTTATGTTAGACAACAATGATTGAATGTTTTTTGGATCTATTTTCTTGTCAAGGTGAGCTGTTTGAAGTAATGGTGTTCTTCTTAGTATTTTAATTGATTCTGTACTCGATAAATTATCTAGCTACCAAATGCAAATGTTCACCTTGCTTATTCACTAGCCAAGGACTATTTATTGATTTTCTATGAAGTCATGTGAATCGAACTTTTCCAGAACTACTGTTATATTATATTGATGTTAGTTAGATTGTTACCTTTTTCAATGTTCATATGTGTGTTTATAAAACGTGGTTTTAAAAATGCATCGCGTTCAATTCTAAGTGTTTATTAGCGATAATGAAAAGAAACTCGCTCAAAACGTCAGCAATTCTGCATCAATTGTGTCGATTATTGAATTGGTCTCAAAAAGAAGCACTGTTAGCATGAAGAATCAGCTTTACATTCAATTGTGAGCAGCTTTTTTCATCTATAATTTATTTTTCGAGCTCAATTTGCACAGCTCTGCTGTATGCCATTGTAGAACCTCCACCGCCGCAATGGAGTTCTTTGTGAATCATCTGTTGATACTTGATTGCCTTGATGCAGTTTCAGTTGCTGATTCAATAGCGTGCGATAGCTGCCAATAGTGTGGGCATGATTGTGGTGAGCAGCAGAGATTTCATTATGATAGCGGCGCCACTGGTCTCAACTTTTGGCTGCATATTCAATGGTTGACTGGTGGCGGAATTCTCCTGCGCTAGCGGGGCTCCCAGATTTACCGGTCCATTGTTGGGATCAGGCATGAACTGCCCGGTGGCTGGATCGTAGCTTCCGGGTGTGAAAATTTGTGTGAGTGGATCGTACTGACCTTGTTGGAAAATACTAGTATCAGGAATGTAACGACCGGGGGTGAAAATATTGGTGGCAGGATCGAATTCGCCCGGTGGAACGTACTGACCAGTGGCGGGATAATACTGGCCGGGTGGTGGGTAATATTGTTTTCCAGTGGGCACCGGAGCGGGGGATGTTTCGTTCATTGGGGCAAGAGGGGTTTGTGTCGTAATTTCCGTCGAATTTGTTTGTTGTTCGCTTGTCGAGTTGTTATTCATGATGATTGGAGTGTTTGGTACTCCGGAAACTCCACTAGGAGCTTGCGAGTTTGTAACATCACCTGCGACAGGAACAGCAGCAGCTGGAGCCCCCGGTGCTGCTGCTGCTGCTGCTGGAGCTGCGGCCGCTGGTGCTGCCGGGGCAGCAGCCGCAGGCGCTGCTTCATTAGCCTTCTCAACAACAGTAACTTTCTCTCGATAGATCACACGATCTTCAGGTTTGAGTGCGTTATATATCGCGGCACCCGCTGCTCCTGCCAACAAACCTGTTCCGACACCGGCAGCAATGCCTCCAACACCAATTCCGGACGATGGTGGTTTGTATGCTCCAACAGGAATTGCCGCAATCGGGAAACTAGGAGCAGCTGCATAGTTCACTGCTGGGGCGACGCCTCCACCTTGTAACCCACCATGAGGCAGACCACCATAGCCTCCGACAGGAGCGTGATAACCAGCTCCACCAGATGGGTAACCACCGAACGAGGGCTGATGACCGAAGCCTCCGGATTGAACATGTCCACTGTGCTGGTTGAATCCTCCAGGTTGATTAAATCCTCCAGGCTGTCCAAATCCTCCAGGTTGATTGAACCCACCGGCGGGCTGTCCGAATCCACCAGGTTGTCCAAAACCTCCCGGCTGTCCAGGCTTAAATCCTTGATTTCCCGGGCTATACGCAGGTGGAGGTTGATTGAAAGGTGAGTGTGCATTAGGATTGTTCATGGCTGAATATGGTGGTGGTGCACCATGCTGCGGATTCACCGAATACGGTGGTGGTGGGGCACCATGAGTCTGATGCACGTTATGACTTTGCTGCACCGGATACGGTGGCCTAGCAGCATTCTGAACCGGGTACGGTGGGGCTGCCGCAGCTGGTTTAGCAGGCTGATTGTTTACATTCCACCCAATAGGACGCGTGTTTGCTGATGTATCCACCGGAGCCGATGCGACAGGCTTCGGCTTCTGTTGGTAACCACTGTAGCTCAAACTGCCCGGATTACTGTAGGAAGCAGTATCGGTCTGACTGGGTTTCGAGACACGGCCACTGCTGACACCCGAGGAGGAGGAACCTTTCCTGCGACTATTACTGGTTTTCTTTGCTTCCAGAGCTGGTAAAAAGTTGGACGCACACAGCAGCACACATAACGTAAGCACTTTCAGCTTATGTTTGTCTATTCGCATCGATACCCTCTGCTTCATCGTATTACTCATTTCTTATGCCACACGATTGCACAAAACTGGTTTGCGAAAAAACCCCAGCGATTAATTCACTTTTGCCCCACTGGGCAAGTAATTTAGAAAGTATTTCGCACACTCAATCTATTCCGTAATATAATGCACCTATTCACGTCTCAATTCATTACACATTTTATTCGCAGTCTTAAATGTTTTAATGGGAAAATCGATAGTTCGTTCACTATTTTGCGTTACCGACAGAAAATGATAAACTTATCCCTTCGAGTCGTCACGGTCGAATGTTCTACACAGTTATTGCGTACATACCACTACTTAAAACCACTCTCAAATTCATTGAGATATGAGCGATATGAAGGAGTGTGTGTCAAATGATGCCTAGTGTAAATGAATGTACCGTCAGCGACATAATTTCGGCCGGTAATGTTTTTACTCTTAAAGTTGAAAAAGGGTCACATGTTTTGTATTGTTCTTGAAGGATATAAGGGGGGGGGGGGTTGATTTATTTTATTTTTATTACCATACATAGGACCAAGGCGCCTCTATATATACCAGGTGAAACAATCATATGAAATGCACTTTCAGCCATATTGGAATTGCTGTCGGTATTGTTTACAAACAGCATCAGAACGCTGCCGGCGGCTCTCTACAAACTGCTACACGCTTATTCGAACGATGCCTACTAAGTTCGGCTTTCGCGAATTTGTGTGAAAAAGAAGGGATGATTTTGTAGAATTTCATTCTCATTTCCACTACTCTCGCATGTGAAAATGCAAAAATGGTGTATCCTAGCAATATCAAAACAAACAACCCCCGCTCCACAAACCGTAATCCCCTTCTTATTGAAGTGATGATGTTGCTTCACCTGTTGTACATTAATATAAACGCCTTGCATAGGACACAGGTACAAAGGAATATGCTATGTATGAAACATTAGGTTCATCAGTTAATCTCGACCCAGCACCCAGACCCAGACCCGAGCACAGAAAACGTTTTTCCTCTTCACAAGTTGCAAATGAGTTGTTTGAATTTCCATTCGAACGGGACTGTCAATTGCAGTGTTCATTAACACGTTAAGCCTCGATTTTTTCTTGCTGCGCTTTCATTCAGGCCGCATCAACAGCGTTTGCACAATATCAGTGTCGGTCCCAGTTCCCAAAGATACTTATTGTATTAATAGAAAATAGTCAGCAGTTCGACTAGAAAGTAGTCACATTTTGTGAAAAATTCCTGTCAGTTCCAGTCAGTCAGCACTTTCCTACCAAAAAGCTCAATGTCGGCCCCTAGGGACCGACGCTGGGCTCAACGTGTTAACGTATGCATTGAAAAAATGGACTAATTTCGGATTCCGATGAAAAAAAAAAATACTGCAAAAGATACATTCTATCAAAAATATGTGGGAAATTTGTGTTTTCAAAGAAAATTCTGGTTTCCCGGCTTCGAAAGAGACCCCTATACACTTACACTTACACTTTTTCCAACAAACAAACCAGTCAACGAAACACTCTATAGCTGTATTCACGAATTCAGTTTTTCGTTTTTATGTAATACTGTGAAAACGGGTTGCACGAAGCGGTAATTTGAGTTTCTAAAATAGGAAAAAGTCACACGGGGCCATATTTGGAGAGTGATTATGCATTGGATGGACGTATGATCAGGATTTGATCGTTCACGCATGTTTTCTGTCTCTCGATTGCGATGAATTTTTTAAGGAAGATTAAGCTCTTTTGGCACTAGTTGTGCTGCGATTTTTCTCATGCCCAATACATCAAACAAAATATGATGAACGGTCTAGTGAGAGATATTGGTTTGAGGGCTAGCTCTCTCAATCTTAAATGACGATCTTCGAGCACCATACCTTCTATTTGGTCGATGTTTTCATCATTCAAAGAAGTTTATGGTCGTCCTTGACGTGGCAAATCGTTCGTTTCGTACCGGACGTCTCACCAAATGTATTCTGCAAAATTTTCAACGTTTCGGTGTGGGATACCCATATATTTGACGTCATCGCTTACCTCCTTGATGGTGAACTAAAGTACCTCGTAAAGTACTCTCTGCCAGTCGTTGTCGTCCAGCTCCAAGTAGGTCTCATCATCCATTATAATTATGATGTCGCGCTTCGCTGGAAAGGTGTTTTTACCAGCAATTTCAGTCGTTTCTTCTGGGTGATTGTAGACCCTACCGGCCTTCCGACATATGCTACGCTTCCGCATAGGATTGATCATTTTGGCCGGTTGACCGGATGCTCCGACCTCCCGGCCCAATGTGCGGAATAATGAAACCTTACTCTCGATGTTTTTCTTCAGCTTGTTTATGTTTGCTGGGTACTCATATGATGCGGATTAAATATATTTTACGACAATGTACATCATAAAATTGATGTTTATTATACCGATATGCAACTTAATTTGATAATGGTATACAAAGTCGAGTTTTTACATTTTATGCGATTTCAAATATACACGATACATACTTTGATTGATATTATATGCGATTATGATTTATTCGGATTTCTTGTAAGACTTGGCACGTGCAAAATTATACGATTTAATTTGCTGGGTATATTACGCTGATGCAGTTTGTGTGTCGTATAAGCGTATAATTTAAATCGATTCAGTACTGTAGTAAATCGTGTTGCATGCTGAAGAAAATCATGAAACAGTAAATCATATTAGATCCTAATAAAGAACATACTACATCATATTGAAATGTCAATGAAATGCTGATGCACTCGAAAGTTTTAACCGCTGTTGAATTAAATTTCAGATAGCCGCGCGAGATAGCTGGTGGATGATAATCCAGACGACCTTCCCCTTAAGAGAGGGGGGAGGAGTATCTAACTACCATAGATTCATTTATTGCACCCTAAAACCTACAAATGCCAAATTTAATTTCATTTGTTCGAATTATTCTCGAGTAATGCAGAAATTTGTGTTTCATTTGTATGGCAGCCCCCTCTTAGAGAGGGAGGAGGGGTCTCAAACTGTCACGAAATTTTCCCAGGGCCCAAAAACTCCTACATACAAATTTTCATGCTGATCGGTTCAGTAATTTCCGAGTCCATAAGAATCAGAAAGCCAAAAGACAGACAGACATCACTCCATTTTTATATATATAGATTTACGGACCATCTATGTACACTAGTGGTCTTGTGGCCGAGGGATTAACGTTACACATAATCATTTATTCCGATATGGATTATCGTTACGCGTATCCCAGATTTTGTCATTTCGGGACCAATTCACTGGTCCAAACCGAGACATGAATTGTTTACCAAATTCGTTGCGCAATATGTCAATCGTTTCGTGTGCTTGTGGCATGTGGCTCCGTCTTAATGAAACCACATGTCAACCAGATTTATTAGGTGTATTTTGGGCAACACCAAGTTGTAAATCATTGCATGATAGCTATTGACAGTAACGTTGCTCCCATCTTCATCTTTAAAGAAGTGGTGGCCAATTACATTTTCCTAGATGCATTGGAAGTTCTTGTTTTGCTTGGGGCTGCTCACCAAATACGGCAACTTTGCTTATTATTAATCCGTTCAATCAAAAATGTGCATCAAAAATGTGCTGAGGACTCGACTAAAGACTAAAGATCAACATAGCATAGCATTGATTTTGATAATAGAGTTCATTGATTTGTAAGCGTTGTTCGTTTATAGAACTTTCTATAATGAAACGTCAATACAAACTACACAACTTTATTTTGACATGATCTTTAACACTCCTATACTCGCGCATTGGTCTGTCAGACCGAGAAATCAATAATTCGTTCATTTCTCAGAAAATATCAACACTACGATTTTGCGATTCTCTCTAGCTTCGTTATTCGTCGTTCGTCATCGTTTAGCGTATTGCATGTGTTGGTACAATGGGGACGTGTGCCACTTTTTTAACACTTTCGGTCTGACACACCGACGCGAGTATAGCCATTTTTCATATTCTAGAATATTGTTGAATGAAATGTATAAATTAATGTTAGTGGCGTGGAATATTTATGGAATATAATGCATAAGATCATTACCGGACTATTCTTATTTGATTTCAGTCCCTTTTGTAACTGTATTGTACGGATCCATATATTAATTATTCGTCGTTAGATTCATACGTGCAAAAGCAAAATATAAATGTTTGACTTTCGTATAGTTATTCGATAAATATAATGGTCATACATATACACATTTGTGAAAGAATTTCACTTGTGGAAGAATTGTAAACAGTAAACTATAAACTAATCGGTAGCTTATGGTTATTTTTAACAGTTACAGTTTCGGGGATATTTTTTTTATAATGAACAATATCGACAAGAAAACAAGAAAAAGAAAAGGAAAAGAAATCCTCTTATATCATCTTTTTATGCCCCATCTAAAAAAAGGCATTAATTCTTAGTTTACTAAGAAAACAGAGACAAAAAATATTAGAAATATGCAAACTTTATATTCCAGAACCTTTACCATCTGGTAATTATCTAGGAGGTCGTCATACATTCTTCTCTTCGATAAAATACCAGAAAAACATGCAACAACTGCATGAATGTAAAACATATGTTTGTGTCGAGCATGCATTTATGCTATGTTCTGATTCTCACACCAATGAAACCACAATCGATTAATACGTTTTTATGATATTTTATAGCTCTTTATACTTCCATGAATTATATTCAGTTGCTTACTTTTAATTAATAACAGTAAAAAATTCGAATCTTCAATCATACCCTCTTCTTCAAATAAATGCCAACAAAGCCTGAAAAATACACAATGGCAACATTACAGAGAAGTTCAATTTTCGGTCTGTGACACCGTGCGCGAGTATACGTGTTATGATTTTGCACGCGAGTACAGGAGGGTTAAAAAACAGTGCGCTGAAAACTCAAGCAGTAAAGACCTCGTTGACGACATTGAACTTCGTATTACGAAATGGGGGAGTAGGTATGACAATATGGGTTTGCAGAAGAAATGAACGTACTTTTAAAATAAAAATTATGAATGAAAATTATTTTTACCAAACCAAATTAGTACTCTATGTAAATGAAAATCACTTTTGCTTGCAAGTAGTGAAAAAATATCATACACAAATTTTGTCTAAAGATGATTTTGTATTATAAGTTTTGGTGAGAATATATGAAAATTCATAGAAAATAGTTTGAATTAGGGTCAGAACAACGTACTTCTAGTAGGTAAATAACGCAAAAAAAAAATTTCATGCAAATTTTAGCAACTTAAAACTGCCTTAGGGTTGACTAATCTGATAGAGAATAGTTGGCCTCATACAAACTAATATCGTATCCAGATGTCGACACTATTCCGCCGTCAACGCGAATATAAAAACTCTCGCTCTCATCTGCTTATTTTGTTGGCTATATGCCCTACGTCAAAGCTAGATGCCTTTCCTGATGCTTCTCACCCATGGCCTCCTTCAGGATATCAAGGAAAAGTGCCCGTGATCGTATGGCCGGTTTCCCGGCAATATTCAATATTACAGGGGAACCGATATTGATGAAATATGCTCCCGGGGCTGAATGGTTAGCGTCATACATTATCAAGCCGGGGGATCGGGCTCGATTCCCGTTAGGGTCGAAAAATTTTCGTCAAAAAAGATTTCTTCCGATTTGCACTGTGGTCACGCGTATTCGAAAGCTTGTCTCTCAGAATACATCCCAGTCGTGTTATTTTGCATGAGAAATCTCAACTAGAAGTAGATACAAATAGAAATGACGCAAGTTATTACTATGTTGAGACGGCGAAGTTCCTGTTGGAACGTTAGTGCCATTCAAGGAGATGACAAAGGTAGTCGTAAAAGTACGAGTCAATGCTACTGCGTTAAAGTTTGACACCAATAACTTGGCATGCGGGGTTTTTTGAATGTTGGCTTTTTTGGTTTGAAGATTTTTTCTTCGAACATTCAAGGCTCAATGTATGAAGAAAAAAGGCCCAAGGCTCAAAAATCGACCCCTGATCATAATCAGGTCCCAACGGTACGTACGAAGTTTGTATTTCGTCATCACCACCACAGTGTGAACAGCACTGTTTTCGTGGGTAGTAGTGTCTTCATTTTGACTTACTTGTTTTTATACCGAATTGGTTGAAATCGGTGCGAGTCATTCGCATTTACCGATACCAAAACAAAGCAACAAATTTGATGCGATGCGGAATGGTGAAGCGCAAATGATTCATTGCATTCTAGAATTTACGCCAATACATCGCGGAATGCTGTAATTCTAGGAAGTAATTGATCGCTTCGCCAATATGTTTTCTTTATTGGCGCTTACTCAGGATTGTCGCCGTGAGATGATTTCCAATTAGTGGCTTCTTCCTCATCTAACGACCTTCACGATGAGTTTTTTTTTTTCCAATTTTGCACGTTTCAAAACGAGCTAAATGTGGGGAAAATTTTAATGAGGTTGTCGACAACCGGTTTTTCCATTTATTGATGCTCTCAGGCGCAAGCAGAAATGCGTATTTTTTTCAGCGCATATTTCGCGAATGAGCGTGAATACGATTTCAGGCTATGCGAACATATTCTAAGGGTACAGAACTTGGATCTTCTATTTGAAACATCACTCACTAACTTGCATTCATTATTTAGCTGTTATAAGATGAAATTTAATACACAACACCATATTGAATTCAGCTTGCAGTAGTATCGCTACTTTGCTTACGAGTTGTGTAATATAAAACAGCAACTACTCACACGACCATATCTCCAGTTGTGACAAGTGTTGTAACACATGTTTCCTTATGCGTTTCGATTGTGATGACGTCATGAATGTTTGTTGTCGAAGTTTGGCCTATGAATCATAGCCGAAGGAGTAGTGACGTCAAACTACCATCAAATCCAATCGTTGCATCTATTTAGCGACTGTGACGTTCGTGTACATTAGAGCAAGAGCAGTAAACTAACATGAATGGATGAATTCGTACTGAATGGATCACAAACTAATCGTTGTTTATGGCAATTTGTGACCTAAGCTTTTTATGTTTTCCCACCCTCCTGTACTCGCGTTCAAAATCATAACACGTATACTCGCGCACGGTGTCACAGACCGAAGATTGAACTTCTCTGTAATGTTGCCATTGTGTATTTTTCAGGCTCTAATGGCATTTATTTGAAGAAGAGGGTATGATTGAATGAAAAAACTCCAAAAAATATGTTTTCTTCGTCTTTATTATGTTTTATTCGTCATCTAATTCAGCCTCCTTAAAATAGAGTAATTTTTGATACTCCAACACAAATAACAAAATTCGAATTTTTCACTATTATTAATTAGAAGTAAGCAATTGAATATAATTCATGGAAGTATAAATAGCTATAAAATTTTATATATAACTGCATGCTCGAAACAAACATATTTTTTACATTTCATTCAGTTGTTGCGTGGTTTTTCGGGGTTTTTTTTATCGAAGAGAAGAATGTATAACGACTTTCTAGATAATTACCAGATGATAAAGGTTCTGGAATATATAGTTTGCATATTTCTAATATTCTTTGTCTCTGTTTTCTTGGTAAACTAATAATTAATGCCTTTTTTAGATGGGACATAAAAAGATGATATAAAAGGATTTCTATGAACTTCTTTTTCTTTCTCTCGTTTTCTTGTCGATATTGTCCACTATAACTGTCCACTGTAATTGTTAAAAATTACCACAAGCTACCGGTTAGTTTATAGTTTACTATTTACAATTCTGCCACAAGTGAAATTCTTTCACAAATGTGTAGGGGTAGTGGCGGCAAATTGGTCATGGGGGGCAAAGTAGTCACCTGTTTGTTTGGTAGTATAACTATTGACTATATATGCCGTATTGATAGTCACCTAATGTTTGAAGAATTTAATGACTTTTGAGTCACTCTGTACTTCAGAAGAGCTGTCGCATGTCAAAATATAAATAAAAATAGAAATTTCTCTCTCGATAGCCATTCGGCAGTAGTTCTGTGCGCATGGTATCTAAGGAATTTCTCGTGAAATTTAGTTTATTCAATCTGATATATTGGACGAATCATCAGTTTGGACGACTGTTCACATATTTTAGGAGAGGTGAACAGATATTTCGTTTAAGCTCAGTGATGAATTAGCATAGAAATTCTTTTGATGTTTGGGGGCAAAGTGGTCATAGGTGAATATCGACTTACAATGTTCTGTTTACTAAAGCTGATATACCGTATCACATTCTGCTCTTGAAGAGGATCCTTTTGTGGCTTAAACCCTGAATAAACATGCACCTCCAACTAAACCAAGCCTCATTATGCGGAATGTTGTTTGTTTCATACTATGTTTTTGTATGCATGAGAAAATTTGAATTGAGACTGTAGGTGAATAGGCCAAACTTATTTCATATATGTACCTACTATATCAAATATTATTTGAACAAATTTGGACGAAAAAATCGCATAAATCTATCCTATTTAGCTTGATATGTGCGGGTGACCACTTTGCCCCCACTAGGTGACCACTTTACCTCCAAGCAAAAATAATGTTCGATTTTTCACCTTTTTTCTAATGATGAAAAGTGACTATTTTGAATTTTAATAATAAAAGCCGTTTGCTATCTTGAACAACAATGAGTTGAACTATAATATTCTTCGAGAAACGGAAATTGAAGCGGTATGTGGACGCTGAAAATAGGCATATTCCTTAGGGTGACCACTATGCCCCCACTTCCCCTATATATATGACCATTATATTTAGCGAATAACTATACGAAAGTCAAACATTTATATTTCGCTTTTGAACGTACGACGAATATATCGACGAACAGTCAATATATGGATCCGTTCAATTCAGTTACAAAAGGGGCTGAAATAAAAAAAGAATAGTCCGGTAATGATCTTATGCATTATATTCAATAAGTATTCCACGCCACTAACATTAATTTATACATTTCATTCAACAATATTCTAGTATATGAAAAAAGGCACTTGTCTAAAAAAGTTACTCCTATACTCGCGTCGGTGTGTCAGACCGAAAGTGTTAAAAAAGTGGCACACGTCCCCTTTGTACCAACACATGCGATACGCTAAACGATGACGAACGACGAATAACGAAGCTAGAGAGAATCGCAAAGTCGTAGTGTTGATGTTTTTTGAAAAATGAACGAATTATTGATTTCTCGGTCTGACAGACCAATGCGCGAGTATAGGAGTGTTAAAACATAAATCTTATACACATTTTGAATTGTAGTTCTATTATAAGCAGGAATAAACTTGTCTTTGTTCTAAATCTTTAGTTTTAAGTTTATTCCTCATTAACACGTTCGTCGCCCAATGCGACGTTTCTGAGTTGGTTGCGGGGTCTAACTTGCGGATAAATGATTAAATGAAGATCAAACTTAGATTGTAGACAACTTTTGGATGAACTTTGACAAAAAAAGTCATATTATGTGGGTTTCGCAAAAAAATGCAGTACAGGTCAGACTTGATTATCTGGAGTGTTGTTTCTTTTTTTACACTCCGAATAATCGAATTGAAAAAAAATGAAACCTCCTGGTGAACGTTAAATAACTTTGATTTGCACCGATTAATTTGTACATTGCAGTGTCGAAGCCAGAAATTTTTTGGCGCAGAGAAGGGGTAATGTTTTGGAAATCGAGAAAAATATTCCTCGCCTTGTTACAGGTCATAAACCAAAATATTATTCAAATGGTCAAGTCCAACTACGAGCAAAAGCTTTTGCGTGAGCTTCTTGGATGCCAAAGAGAGTTCGATGGCATGGTTAACTGAATCAACATTAGGGATACTATGTTTTGGGTAGCCGAAGCTTGGAATGAGGTACCGGCTGATTTCATTGTCAAGTCGTAGAGAATATTGATATCCCGTTGTAAAAGAACGCATACTTTCGATTGAGAAATTTATTGACACGAAGAGGATGAGAAGTTTCAGGCCCTGATCGACGATGGTATAGTCAACACGACGATGGTATAGTCAACACTGCATCCAAAAACATACTTCTACCATGATGAAAATTCGATTTAGATTGCCGAAAGAGCGAATGCTTCATAAGTTTTTGAACCACATCAGGATGATGAAGATGAAGAGTCCGAAAACTGTGTTTCAAATGAAACAGCCTCATGTGGAATCGATAAAGCTATTACTTGGATTGAGGAAAACGGATTGTCATTGGAAAGAAAATTTCTGCTGCTAGAATTACGTGGGAATATTTTAGAGAAAATCATTATTCCACAAAATTGTTGCTTTGTTGCATATTATGCATATCAGAGTGCCAATGAATGTATGAGAAAGAAGTCACTTTCGAATTTTCGAAAGAGACTTCTTGCAAAATGTTGATTCCCGCGAAAAAAATACTCTATTCAGCTCAATCGAATTTCATTTACTAGTGTCGCAACGATGTCAAAGTTTGAATTTTGTACCCTCTCTTTGGGAAATTTTACGGTTTTCGATAAACTCACATTTTGACGTCTTTGCGACACTAGTAAATAAAGTCCAAGAGAGTTGAAATTTTGTATAGTGCATTCTTTTTCGCGAGAATCAACATTTTTCATAAAGTCCCTTCGTAAATTTGAGATGACAATGCTACTGCACATCGTTACTCATAAATTTGTTTTCAAACTGAAATAAATAATAATTTGCCAAACAAGTTTTATGATATTTATTCTGCGATAATATCGTACCACATGAAGATGCTAATTAGACATCTTTTGAGAATAAAAAAAAAACACCTTGGACTATCCAAGCGGATTCAATGGTTTATCACTTATTTTGTATTCTTTGGAACAATCTCAACACTTCTACCCCAACTTTTGCTTTCCTTTATTACGCCCATGATTTTTCGAATGATCATGTTATATATGATTATTGAATTAATATTTCCATTTAAATTTCTTTTTTTTAATGCAAAAAGTACACTATGGATAACCGGATTTGAGCATATTAAATGGACCCTGCTCATCGTAGCTACATCCAAGTTCCATTAAACTCCCATATTATGCATGTTTAAATATGGAATCAATGTATTCATTTGCAATTAGAATTTTCAACGTATATAAATGTGCTGCGGATAATTGGAACTTATTGTTTGGAACAACACCTATTCCCGCCCTCTCCTCTACCTAACTACGTTCGATTCTGTTCAAATGATCAAGTATATTAACAAATTCGAAATTTCAGATGTAAAAATTAAAAAAATGGAAACTAAAATACTCTGGATAATCGAGTCCGACCTGTATTGTGGAACACGCATAATTATAAAGACAAAACAAATAAAAGTTTGTACGCAATTTGAGGGCAAATCACCAAAAGGAAAGGGATTTTTCATTTGATATCATATGTGGAAGATGCACGGAGAAATTAATTGACCATCATCGACCGCGTTCTACAAGTCAAGCTCTTTCATTTGATACCTACATTGATGGGGTTTTGAAGAACATATATATATATATATATATATATATATATATATATATATATGATATATATATATATATATATATATATATATATATATATATATATATATATATATATATATATATATATCATGTTATATATGATTATTGAATTAATATTTCCATTTAAATTTCTTTTTTTAATGCAAAAAGTACACTATGGATAACCGGATTTGAGCATATTAAATGGACCCTGCTCATCGTAGCTACATCCAAGTTCCATTAAACTCCCATATTATGCATGTTTAAATATGGAATCAATGTATTCATTTGCAATTAGAATTTTCAACGTATATAAATGTGCTGCGGATAATTGGAACTTATTGTTTGGAACAACACCTATTCCCGCCCTCTCCTCTACCTAACTACGTTCGATTCTGTTCAAATGATCAAGTATATTAACAAATTCGAAATTTCAGATGTAAAAATTAAAAAAATGGAAACTAAAATACTCTGGATAATCGAGTCCGACCTGTATTGTGGAACACGCATAATTATAAAGACAAAACAAATAAAAGTTTGTACGCAATTTGAGGGCAAATCACCAAAAGGAAAGGGATTTTTCATTTGATATCATATGTGGAAGATGCACGGAGAAATTAATTGACCATCATCGACCGCGTTCTACAAGTCAAGCTCTTTCATTTGATACCTACATTGATGGGGTTTTGAAGAACATATATATATATATATATATATATATATATATATATATATATATATATATATATATATATATATATATATATATATATATATATATATATATATATATATATATATATATATATATTCGTTATTATTGGTTGTATTTGTTTTTTATAGTTTTCATGGTCTCGGGACCAAATGCGCTATATTTTTTAATATTTTTTCTGGAAAGCTGAGAATTTTTCACATAACATATCTCGAAACCAGAAACCGTTTTTTTTTCGTTTTTGGGTTATCATTTTTCAAAGTTAACCGATGGTTCGAAAAATAATTTTTTCCCATTTTTTCCACTACAAAAAATCATAACTTTTGATCTACTGGACCGATTCAGATGATCACATATCAAATCAAAGCCAATGAGCTTGTCTTGTTTGAAAAAAATATTACATTGTGAATAAAAATGGATTTTGTTTTCGTAATTATTGATTATATTTGTTTTTTATAGCTTACATCGTTTCGGGACCAAGGGCTTCATATTATTTTATATTTTTTTCTGATGAGGTTTTCCACATATTATATCAGAATACCAGAGAGATGTTTTTTTTCGTTTTTAAGTTATGATTTTTCAAAGTTAACATGTTATCAATTTTCCGTTTAATATTTCTATACGACTAGACTGGATGTATGTGACTATAATCCAATTAATTGGCAAGTGTGTAATTTTTTCAAAACAGGCTTGCTAGTAGGCTTTAATTTGATATGTCGATCATCGGTCATGTAGTTCAAAAGTAATAATTTTTTGAAAGAAGTCATTTTTGGGAAAAAAGGGAAAAATGATTTTTTGGACCATCGAGTAACTTTGAAAAATCATAACTCAAAAACAAAAAAAACGTCTACCTGGTTTCGAGATATGTTGTGTGAAAAATCCTCAGGTTTTCATAAAAAAAATAAAAAAAATTAGCGCCCTTGCGCTCTGTTCGGGAAGCACACAAATGGACAGAACAAATGTATGGGGAATTGGGAATGCTTCCTATTTTCATCAATTCAAACCATATACAGACTATGGGATTATAATGTATAGCATATCAAACAAATCTTAGAAAATTTTCGATTCCATTGGTATGCGAATCGTTGAAATCCGTTCGTAGCAAAAATAGTTATTAACGTTAACTTTATTTCATAAAAACGTGACCTGTTATCTGATTTGGCCCCCTTAATGTAAGACGTAGTCCTACGTCAAAAAAATGAGTGGGATGATTTGAGAATGCTCCAGCTGTGAGTGCTTATCACCACTATTCATCGACAGGGGTGAAAAACCGCGGTGCACAAATTACGTAATGCTAAAAATTTGGATTTGTATGTTACAGTATTCCAGAATAGACCTATATGTAAAATATAATAGCTTTATTGTGTATGGGTCCTGGAAGTTATGTGAGAAGCGTTTGACAAAGCTCAACACATCACTTGCCTTATTTATTACAATGTGGCTGTGCTCTACGAATGTGAGTTTACAGTTCGGGACGACGCCTAGATCTCTTAATATTTCACTTTTTTCACATTCACGATTTTTCTACATTTTGGTTTTCAAGACTTATCACAATGTTTGGTAAATGATTTTCTCTGCTTAATGTAATAAAACTGCATTTTTTTTACATTTAGTTTTAGTAGATTTTTATGACACCAGGTATGGAATGCCCATATATAGTTACGAAATGATGTACACAGGTACAGTAGAACTGCGATTATTCGCGAGCTCCATAGTTATTCTGTAGAGCTTTCTGAAATTTGTCAGTGAGAGGTAGTGGCACTTGCTCTTTTGTTTTGGTCATGGCTTTCACATTACCTGACCACTTACAGATGGATAGTTTAAAAATTTCTGTCCGTATTGATAAAACATAGTGTTCATGCTGAAATATCTTTATTTTATGTTATGTTTGCACCTAAATTTTAGTTCATTATCGCGATTACCGCGATTTTCGTTATTTGCGGTGACCTTGCCCGACTATTTCGCGGAAAATCGGGGTTCTACTGTACATTGATATGCTTGAGAACGAAGGAGACGTCATTAATGTTTATAATGAAGAGAAGAGAACCAACGTGAGAGCCTTGCGGGACTCCCGAAACTATTTTTACTGGATTTGAGAGAGAATTTTGAAACTGAATAATTTGTTCGATAAAAATTAAGCCAGTTGAAAAGTTCGTTTTCCAATCCAATTTTTTTCAATACTATTTCAGATTGGATATAATGGATATACAATACTGGGTTTTAGGCTTATTGTGAGACCATTGTCTCACTACTTATCATAAACCATTGCTCTTTTCCTCGAACGCTGAACGTCATCCTTTGCTCCAGCTGCTTTTCCACTTGTTTGGTTGTCAAATTCTATGTCTGCTTGGGCTGCACTTGAACCTTGATCGATGCTATCTCCACGGGAACCATAGTGACACAAGTGATGTCTCCAGAAAAGGCAGCAACATCTTCCGGAGGCACTCACATTTTCTGGGTTATCGTTCCAGAAGGTAGTGCTACTATGGTCAAGCGGTTAGTATCACAAATACCATGCCAGGAGTTCGGGTCCGGTTCCCAATCTAGTCGGGGGATTTTTCGTTGAAGAAGTTTCCTCCGACTTGCAATGTGGTTACGCGTATTCTATAGCTTGCCACTGAAAATACATTCAAGGCGTGTTATCTGTTATTGAGAAAGCATTGATATTGAAGAAAAAGGTTTCATAAGCTACAAAAGCGTCACTTTCTAGTTTTCTATCTAAGTTGCGTTAGGGCCACGAAAAAGACGGGTTTTTTGCTCTCTCTTTTATATGTCAACCTCTATATCAAAATTAGAGCTTATCAAGGCAAACAGTACATGTCTATATCTTAATCCTACTCAAAGTTATTGATGTATTTTTTACCTAAAAATTCATGATTTCAAAATTAATTTACAAACACAAGCATTACAAGCGAGCATCCAGACCGAAGTACTGCAGGAAGTTCCGGAGAGGTGCGAAAAGCTGCGCCGTAAGCACTTTATGCCGGGTGTCATTATCGTTATCGACGACGGGAATAACTTTACGTTCTCGGATAGTTCGAAACGCTGGGTACACTACACTCGATAAGGTTAGATATGCCCAATGTTACGAAGTGGGCGGTTATTTCGACCACTGGCATATCTAACCTTTACGTACAGACCACCATACCCCTACGCGGTCAATACGGAATTCTACACGAAGAACTGTTTGCCGAAAATGGTAGCTTTTGTGAAAAAGCACCATAAGGATGAAGATATTGTGTTCTGGTCGGACCTAGTTTAGTGCCATTGCGTAAATACCACTCTGGATTGTTTGACCGCCCGTAACACAATCCGCCAAATGTACCCCAGGCGCGGCCAATCGAGTCGTATACTGTGCCAGTCAGTGTACGAAAATGTTTGGGAAGTCTGCACAGCTCAACAATCCCGTATCATCAGACGGGCCGAAAATTTCCCACAAGGTGGTCCAGACCATGATGGCGAGAGTTCCGGAAATCTTGAGGAAGATTGAAGATAATTGTTTCACACTTCAAACGCACATTGTATGGACTTGTGAAAATGCAATAAAGAAATGAATTAAAAAATTATAGGAGGTTGTGTTAAAGACACGACCGCATTGTTGACGTAGAACGAAGCTGTAATTTAATTCAAGTCGCTTGTTTATAACTATGAATATTATTTGATAATGCTCCGAAAATTTTGAAATAACCATTCTACCAGTTTGGTCGCCCTGAAATGTTTTTTTTATTGTAGAAATCATGATAATTGTTTGATGATTCATTCTTGTGCTCGCAGAACAACGCATGCTAGAGATAAGCGCAGCTGTCATCCTTAGTGGAGAAAGTTTTGCTACTGGCAAGCGAAACCAAATCACATACAAAATTTTAGAACGACATTTACGTTCTTGTTGACTAAATAAACGAAATGAACTCTATCTGTTAATCACAATAACCTCGAAAAGTGTAGCACTGCTTCATAATGATCAAGATTAGCGCAAATGCAATACTAGTTGAAAGCAGTTTTGCGACTGGCACGCGAGCCCAAATAAATTAATAACCTAATATAACTTATTGTATAACTTTGTATTCCCCAAATATTTTTTTGTTGCACAACATTAACATCTGCTTCACAATAGTGTCAGTTCAATGCATCGATGCAGAAAACAAACAATGTTAACTGCTTGGAAAAAGGCTGAATATTTGCCTCAGCAGAGATTCGTTACCAATACAGCATTCGATCCCTCGCCGTCCAGCTCGTCCAGCAACGATGTTGTTCAGTCTATTTCCGCACGAAGAATGAAAGTTTGCCTCAGCGAAATCCACTGTTTATACTCTAGGCAAATATTCCCCTTCGTTTTTCTTCTTTTCCTTTGTTCACGGAAATTTTACAACTTACGATTTCCCCTTTGTTGCTCGTTATTGACAGCTCTGTTCGGAAAGCACACAAATGGGCAGAACAAATGTATGAGGAAATGGGAATGCTTCCAATTTTCATTAATTTAAACCTTATACAGACAATGGGATTGTAATGTATAGCATATCAAACAAATCTTATAGAATTTCCGATTCGTTTGGTATGTAAATCGCCAAAATCCGTTCGCGGCAAAAATAGTTATTAAAGCTAACTTTATTTCATAAGAACGTGACCTGTTTTCTGATTTGGCACCCTTAATGAAAGACGTAGTTCTTCGTCAAACTTTCGTCACACGTTTGTTCATTTAGTCCCGCTACTTATGGCTCACCCGCTAGAGTTTGGAACGATACAGGTTACATAATTTATGTTCAGGTGTTCAGAATTTCCATTTTTCGACAAATACAGAATAATGTTTATACAGCCACATCGTCATCGAAAATTCCACGTGGTTAAATGAAGACGGCGCCATAAATCTTCAAATGGCATCCTTGTATTTGTCTAAAGCCGGGTTCAGACGGTGCGAGTAAGCATATGATTCGGTCTAGTCAGTTACTGCAGTGCAGCTACTCACACCGTGTGAACACATCATGCCAGCTAGTGTCATATGTGTTCCGGCGTGCGAGCTAGTTCAAAGTTTTTTGAATTTACTTGCACTCGCATCCCGCAAAACGCCAAAAACCGAATTTAGCGTTCGAATCAGGGATGCCAAATGTAAAGAAATGTCTCTATTTTTAAGATATTTGAAAATATGCGAAGATATTTATAGACTTGAGAATTATTGAAAAAACAAATAAAACCCTCATAGTTTCTAAACGAAATCGTTGTTATTTCGTTTTGCACGCTTTCTTTTTGAGATAGTTTTCTTGAGAATCTCTAATACAGAATCATTATCAGGCACAATTTTCATTCAAAATTCACTCACAACTTGCAAAAAAGTATTGAATACATATTTAATGTAAAAAAGTACATTTTCATTCATTATTTTGATTTTTGACGCGTATTTATTCCACGAAGGTACACGAAGCTGCTGGCAAGGCGAAATAAATAAAATTTTAAAAAATCTTTTAGACTGCCATTTATAGCATCACACACTTCCGGAATTACCATAGCTATGGATGCTTTCGAGATTCTTAAAAATATCGACAACAATCTGAACGATATTCCAGAAGAAAGGTACATCAATGTCATTTCTCAAGATGGGTCTATGGTACTAGGTGAGGCCGTTTCGTCACTATGTTGGTTAAGGGAGCGGTATATGAAAACAGTACGGAAGAAGGCAGAAGGGGAATTATTTGCTTGTAGCGTGAAAGAGACAGACTGATCAGGAGCGAGCTTCGGCACTAGCGTATTGTGTTTTGGTTAAAAAACAAAAAACAGTAGACTTCCAAGATGGCTGAAGAGTGGTTTTAGCAAGTTGGCCCACCTTAGGATATACTTCTACGCGCCTTGGTCATTTCTAATTTCACTCTTACAGGTACAGCATCCCGAGATGGGAAATGTAAGGTGGGAAGATTTTCAAATCTGTGACGTCACAGATTTTGTTTATGAGTGTTACTTTTCTTATAACAGTCCACTACATAGGAAAAGTATTGATATGAAAAGTAAAAATAATCAGATGAAATGAACGAACTATTTTTTTTCATTTAAACAATGCTTTTATTTATTTGTTTATCCTTTTTGTCTATTTTAGGCTTATTAGCATTTGAGCTGTAACAGAGCCGAATTTTAATCGTGTACATGTCACATGTTTGTCATATCTATAATTAGCACATTACACAGTTGCCATTTTTCGGCGTTAGAGTATTCCCTTCTATACCATTGCATATGGTACACATTTACATAGTAGCCATTTAGGCATAAGAGTTTTCCTTCTGTTCTTCCATTATCCAGTTAGACCGGACAGCGGAGACAGTTGATTGATCATTGATGAGTTATTTATAGAACAGCAACTCGAGGTGTCTTGCAGATCAGAGCAGTTGTATGGATGAATCGATCTTATTTCGACCGTGGATAGATCTCCACCGCTGATGATTGTTGCGTGGACGTAGTTATTCTGTAACAACACAAAGATGGCCAATGGGGGCCTTGAGTATTGAGCTCACGATCGATCGCTTACTAAGCGAACGCGCAACCAATGTAGCTACGGAGACACCCCACTGTTTATTTTTAGATGATAAATGTAATGCGAAAAATATTTATTGGAAATACGTTGTTATTTTCTATGTCCTTTTTCGACGTTATTCGTTGATTCATTCAATTCTGTATTATTTGAGTAACTGAACTGACTGTTATGCCTTGTATGTGAACTTCCTATTTTCCTGGCTACTAATACAATCAAAGTTTAACACAACCAAAACCCGTGAATCTTCCCACCTTCTATTCTTCATCTCGACAGCATCCCTCATGAGTGTATCTTGGCGTTGTATTTGTGGAGCAATTAAATCCAACAGTTTTTCCAATTGTTCAGGTGTTATTCTCAACACTGCTTTGTAATCTCGGGGATCCTCATCGTAGAGTTCCTTCAATATTGTATTTGTTGCTCCTTTTCTTTGCATCCAATTCCTGGGCTGGATACTTTTTTCTTTCTGTTTTTTCGGATAGTAATTTCAGTTCAAAGAAATTCAGCACAAAGTATGTTTTTTTAAACACGATCAGCTTGTGTTTCGCTATAAAATTGTGTAATGATACATTCAACTGAAAATCTAAGATGAAAACTTCCCTTAGAGGCGAATGAACTGCAAAGTTTAAAGCCTCTTAAAAACAAAGAAAGAAGAAAGAAAACTTCCAATAAAGAAGTAGATTTCGGATCAATCATCTGACAAATTCGGACCTGATTGCTGTTCTGACTATTTGATGGACATTTGAAAAATCGCCTGGCATCCCTGGTAAACCCGTGCCGCAGTATCTAGTTTCTCGCCAGCAGCTCACACCGTGTGAACGGATTAGGCGAGTCAACCAATTGTCAAGCGAGTCCATCGGGTCAGTAGCTGCTCATTGACAAGTCAGCTACTAGCAACGTATAAATGGGTCTTAAACCTCCAACTGCAATGCGTGGCGCGAACATTTTTACTTGCTAGAAAGATTAGCCATCGTCGCATGCAGCATGCACGAGGAAGCAAATTCGTGTCCCCATTAAATAATTTGGGTCTTATTTAGGAAAAGGACAAAACATCATGTGCGTGTCATATATTGGGAAAATTGTCAATGACCATGATTACAGATAACGATTTACCACATGTACTTTAATAATGGAATAGGGTTGTCAAACAAATATTTGAACCTTGAAGCAAATTGAGAAGAAATCTAACTCGATCGTTGCATTTTCTAGTAGAGAATGTCGTTTAATGACTATTTTTTGATCTTGTTTTCGCGGTTTAGCGGTCCGAGGACAGATCACGAAATGCGAATGCAGCTGTCCGCTCCTGTGCTCGTTAAGTAAGAGAAAGCAAGCTTACACCTTCGAATAGCCAAAATATACGATGGATAAAGATATGAACAAAACAAAACTCCGTATCACACAGAAGGAAATACATAGTAGTGACGGCAGGATTTGCTACGTGTGTACGTAATGGCGCAAATTCAAAAACACGGACTGTGTATTGGTTGTGTTCATTTTCATCACCTTTGCTAGAGGGACCGGTAAAACAGAAATATTAGACGCGGGACGACAATTTAGCGGGCACAGTCAGTTGTCGGTTGGCATTCGTTGCGAAAGTTTAGTGCCGGAAGGATCCTATCGTCGGAATTTCGGCGTCAGTCTTTCCTATTTAACGGTATACAGCTAGTGTGTGGTTGAATTGAGCTGTTACGAAAGTATACTTGTTCACGGAATTCGCATTGTTTCAACAGTTTTGGGATTGTTTTCCATTCAATAGGTAAGTGTGCGTGTGTGGGATTTGTAACAGAAGCTAAGTGTTTATGGTACCATGTGTCCAAGTGGATGATTTAAAGCTTTAATCCTCTTATCTTATAAATTGTGCATGTATCTGCAATTACCTACGATAACACTGTATGTTATGAGTGTTTTCCGAACGTTGCGAGCAAAACATATTGGTTCTACGAACATTGTGTGCTCACGTTCGACCAAATTCCGGAAATGTAAATTGTTCATTACACACAAAAAGAGGTTCACTGTTTGGCCACATATGATTTTCACCCACAATTGAATTGTCGAATTTAATAGGTTTGCTTTTTCAGTACATTTGTGATGGGTAATGACATTATTGACACTGGTTCGAGATGTGGTGTTGAGAAACGCGTTCCGACCCTGGTTGAAGTGTTAATTTTATCTGAATACAATGCCGTTTTTACTCATGTTCCGAACAGTCTCAAATCCCGAACTTTTTATTTTGAAATGTAAATTTACAGAACAGATACAGCCTATAATTTATAATAATAAGTATTTGCAAAAAGTGACAGTCAAAGCCCTTAGTAAAATGTATTTGTTAGAAGATTCCGTAAAAAACAAGCATCTTAAGTTTTTCAAATTTTGTAGTTGTTTTCTCTGTTTGGTTTGCTGTCTCCAGGTTAGGTGCTAGAAAAGAAGCGACAGTAGAAAAGGACTAAAAGGACATCTACAGTGACCCTTAACGAAAAAAATCCACTTGAACCATTATCATATCATAAGGCCTGAATGAATAATTTTTGTGAGATGAGAGTATATTTTTGTATTATAAAAGTACTATAAACTCTCCTGTACTCGCGCGCAAAATCGTAAATCGTATCGTATAGTGTGCGTGTCTCTGTAATATTGCTATTGTGTATTTTTAGGCGTCATTGATATTTATTTAAAGAAAAAGATATAATTGAATGAAAAAACACCAGAAAATATTTTTTCTTTAACATCATTTATTTTTAATAGTCATTTAATTCAGCCACCTCATTGATTCTCGGTCTGTCAGACCGTATGACCGTACCGCGGTTATAGGAAGGTTAACAAGGTATATACACAGAGATTGATACAACAATGTAGTTAATTTATTATTTAATAATAGCTTGTAAAGCAAATCAGTGAAATGTATCCATCATACAACATACATACAACAAGAAGAAAAAAATCCACTTTCAAAATTCATAACAAAAAAAATTTGATTTTGCAAACTTAAGATCTTCAGTATGGAATATGACCCCCGTGAGCCTCAATCACCTTCTAAAGGTGTTGGGCATGCTCTCCACCAAATTCTTCAAAAGTCAATCTCCTTTAGGCCGAGGACATAGTAAACGCGGTGCGATGCGATGCGATGCGATGCGGAACGATAAATTGGAGGTCATCGCGTGCTATGACATACTGATCGCTTTAGATCGGGCGTTTTTTGATGTTTCATTCCACTCCATTCCACATGTAAACAACCAAGCACAAGGATGCCAGATACGATAACACATCTTCATTCTGTAAACAATTGAATTGTGAGATATTATATTTAGTAATAAATGGTGTTTTTTCTCAACCAAAGCTTCAACCAAAAATCTAAATTGAAAGTACAGCAAATGAAACATTTTTCTCAGTGGCATTTGATTACTTTTTCTCTTAACAACTCAATTTAATTTTCGTTCGATGAGTTCAGTTGTAAACATATTTATAGATAAATCGTCTGGCAACCATCAGATGTGTTCACTCGCGGCAAAACACTCCACAAACAGTTCCGGCGCATTGAAATCCGCATCGCATCGTTTACTATGTCAGGTCCGACCGGTTTGCATTTGATTTCCACATTCGTGAACGAAAGAGCTTTCCCGCAAAAGAGCCCGCGTCGGCGAACGCATCGCATCGCGTTCACTATGTCCTCGGCCTTAGGATCATTGTCATGTTGGAAAATGAAGTCTTTGCCTAAGCCGGTATCTGCAACGGATTCACGAAGAATTTCATTGATGGTGTCAATGTAGACGTCAATTGTCATGCCGTTGATTTGAACCAAGTATCCTTCTCAAGCCCAGACAAAGCAACTCTAGACCATGATGTTTCCACCACTGTTCTTTTCCCGTAGGTTGTAGGCGACGATCTTGTAGCGTTTTACCTGATTTTCTCCAAACTCGCACTCGTCGTTTTTGATTAAATATCTCATAACTTCTATTCGTCAGTCCTCAAAACACGTTTCCAGAAAGATAGCGGAGACATTTTTTTTTGCGAACCGTGCTTTTTCATTGTTGGGGGACTGATGTATGGTAGTTTATGAGCGAACTTGCCCTGCAAACCATGTTCCCTAATTCTGCGGCTAATTGTTCGGACGGATATTGAAATCTGAAGGTTTTACGTGATAGATTGAAATGTTATCGATAGATTTTTCTTGATTTCTTGATAGATTTCTGACTTGTGTTGTGAGTGGAATATGAATGTTTAAAATGGCACAGATTGATGTTTGGTGAAAACTGCTCCGATGTGGGTTCGAACTCCGGTAGTCTAGATTAATTCAACAGCGGTTAAAACTTTCGAATGCATCAGCATTTCATTGACATTTCAATATGATGTAATATGTTCTTTATTAGGATCTAATATGATTTACTGTTTCATGATTTTCTTCAGCATGCAACACGATTTACTACAGTACTGAATCAATTTAAATTATACGCTTATACGACACACAAACTGCATCAGCGTAATATACGCATATGATGCGGATTAAATATATTTTACGACAATGTACATCATAAAATTGATGTTTATTATACCGAATTGCGACTTAATTTGATAATGGTATATAAAGTCGAGTTTTTACATTTTATGCGATTTCAAATATACACGATACATACTTTGAATGATATTATATGCGATTATGATTTATTCGGATTTCTTGTAAGACTTGACACGTGCAAAATTATACGATTTAATGTTTGCTGGGTACGACTGATACTATATTTTGCAGCAATTTTCCGTTGTGATAGATTGTCCTAACAATCTTTCACCACTAAATTTCGTATGGGGATTGAAATTTGTTTATCAGCCATGGTTACATTAAGTTCCAACACTTTTTTCAGCGATGAACAACTGACGCACAGCTTGAATCGAACGTAAATGGCTCGTACAAATAGTTTTGACATAAGGCAACACCAATGACGAGGGGTGCGTCAATGTTTTGTCACAAGATATTGTGAAATTTTCCAGTGGATTTTTTTCCATGACATACCTGTTTTAACCAAGAATTACCGAATTTGTATATAACTTGAAAAATTGCGGATCAAATTGGAATTACTCAATGCTGTTCAATAACGGTTGGTATGAAAATCAACGTAATCCTGTACGCTGAAAATCTGGTTGAAGCAGAAGTGTTTCAATCCGGAAGACGAGTATGGGTGCTGTGTTTCTTGGGACGACATTCTACCAATAGTGAAGTGAATAGCAAATCTTATATCCAAAAAGCGTTGGAGGAACTAATAGTGACTGGATGAACTCTGGAGCATTTTACTAAACTATCCTTGGCAAGTCAAGAAAAATGGCGAGCTTCCGGTAGATGTTTTTGTCGATGGACATCTCCATTCTGGCCATTCAATGCCGTAAAGATTTCTGCATTATTTTGGTATATCTGCCTCCAAACCTCACTCATTTCATTCCGTTACTAGACGTTTCATTTTTCAAACTAATGAATGCTGGCTCCGTTATGTGGCTTTTTGAAAATTAAGGTGCAATGAAAATTAGCATCAGTTAGAAATTGGCATCTAGAGCTCGACAGTTATTCTCTAGATAAAAATTGTCTTCAACAAAGTTGTTACATATGACAGAGCGCTCATTTCTGTGTTATCAAAAATAGGGTGACCGAAATTGTCGATGAAATTAAAAATTTAATTCTCATCTTTCTAGATAGAGGTAAACATAGCTCGACAATGTTGTAGCTCCAGTTATTTGAAAGAACTTTGTGGAACAAAGATTTTTTCTATCTCTGAAATAACCGATATAGCGCTTTTTTCCTAAGTTGCGTTAGGGTCATGGAAAAATTGTTTTTATTCTCTAACTTTTATATTTAAAATTCTACATGCAAACAGTTTTCGAAAAACTTTTAGAGCTTATTAAAACGAACATTTTGCGATGCAGAACTTGTCAATATCTCAACTCTGCCCAAAGTTATTGATATTTCTTCCCAAAACATACGCTTTTTTCGGTTCCCGGAATAAATCGCCACAGAAAACGACTGCAACAGAAACCACCGCTTATAAAATGTGTAGTAGGCTATAAATATTGTGGCGCGGTATTGTATTTCAAAACAAGAATTAACCGGGCAAACGTATCGCCCCAGGCAAACGTAACGCCCCGGGCAGACGTATACCGTCCGACGCTCGCTAGAGCTCGGTCGGACATTGCTAAAGGATCGTATCCTATGTTTCAAACTAACCGGGCAATCAGTGGATCCCAGGTTTGCGTGCGAGACACCGCCGCTTCCGACGGCGGGTCGGCGGTGGACTCGGATTGCGTCATCTTGGCGGCATGGGCCGCCTCGATTCCTTATCCTCGCCAAATGGGGACTTCGTCCCCATTACATTGTCCTCAGAATAAATTTCGAAAAACGAGAACAAGAGAATAAATTTATAATAGAAATGTGAGGCACATGATGTTTTTCCCGCGCCAAATATTTCTAGCCTACTACACTTTTTCTAAGCGGTTGTTTCTGTTGCAGTTGTTTACTGTGGCGATTTATTCCGGTCACCGCTTTTTTCATTTGTTTATTATTCTTTCTGGGGCAAGAAGAAACAATGTTTATTGGTGGCATTTGAAGAGCAACTTGTTATTGTTATTTTTTGTATTTGAGTAAATTAAATTTGAAAAAATGAGTTTGTGATAATCACCCTAATGCAACTTAGAAAAAAAGCACTAAATCGATTATATTAAAAGATAGAAAAAACGCTTTGTACTACAAAGTCGATGAAAATAATTGGGGCTACACCATTGTCGAACTATGTTTGTCTCTATCTATAAAAATAAGAAGGTTACATTTTTGATTTCACCTAAAATTATGTCACCCTATTTTTGACAACATTGAAAAAAACATTCCATCGTATGTAATAACTTTGTCGAATACAGTTTTTGTCTAGAGAATAAATATCTTCCATAGAATTGCATCTAGCGCTTTCTATCTAAGTTGCATTAGGGTGACCATGCAAAACGGATTTTTTTGTTCTAAAAAACAGGAAGTGGGTTATATCTGTGGTATAACCGCAAGGTTGACGTAGGACTGTCGTTGATTTAGTGATCATTTGTTTGAAGTTGAATCTGAATTCATTCTGAATGAATGAATAAATGAATATTTGGGGGACTTCGAAAACCAGAGCGTTACGTTATCCGTTAACGTTATGCATTCAGTATTGGGTACGAGAATATTCTACTGATGGGGAAGAATAATCTTCAGAAGCTTTCCTGTTGATTGCACTTGATTGAAAAATCACAAAACAAAATGTATTTGGTCGCAGTATTATATGGATTATTTTTCAGCAACGATGACATCTCCTATGAGTTATAGATAACGGTACTCAGTTTCAAACAAAGTGGCTACCCATACAAGACAAAGCACAGTGCGTTGAATGCATAGAAATGTGGGACAAAAATCAACAGCAGCAGAATTTAGCCATTGTAACACTTTGGTGTGATGCAAAAGATTGTTCATAAGTATCAGAACTACTGTTTGCATAAATGTCTCATGTTATTTGAATAATTGCATAAGTGTCTCAAGCGACAAAATCTTTGTTCATCTAAAGTGAAAAGTTCTGATCATTTCGGATATGCAGAAATCATTATTTGAGTAACTACTGCTTCAAATTATGTTGAAGTAGTTGTTTTTAACGAGCAGAATAATTGCATAATTGCATAAGTGTATTATGTCATCTGAGTAATCTCATGTAAAAAAATCTTTGTTAAAAGTAAAAAGTGCCTATTTTTTTGGATACACATATCTGGCATTAATTACACATTTATTGTATCAATGGCAAAAGAGTTTCATATTCAACGAATAATACAAACAAAATTATGCATTAATTATACTTCATATGATTTACTCTTGGGAACTGTTTCGAATTATTTCACACGAAGATGAATTATAAAATATAATTTTTCTATAGAAACAACCCATTAAAATACATTATTAATACATAAATATAGTTCATAAAAGTTCATAAAAAACATAAAAAAATTTTTTTCAAGGAAAAATAATTCCGACCAGTACGATAACCATGCCCAAATTTTACGACCGCAAAGGATTAATCTGTCCAGTCGAAGGATATTATCGGCAAAAAAGGGTCTAGGAAATTTTTCGGATTAAAACATATTTTTTTTCCATTTGGAAAACGCTTACGTCTATTTATGCGTACAATCAATAGTTTCAATGAATATTTGTTCGCATAGTATTTACAATTCCGATAATAGTCAAAACGTCTCCGACGGTAGTTTCAGTTGTTATCGGATAAAATCAAAAAGGTTTGGAAGAAATTTAGTGAAATGTCTGGAAAAGGTGCTCTTGATTTGTTGCGAGTCTATGATAGTACTTTTTTCCAGAAGAATACTCTGGGATATGATAAGAACAGCAAGTTCGTGTTTTTTCAATTAATTGCATATGTGAAGGCAATCGGCAATGTTGGTAATTTTAGCAACATGATTTACCGATATCACGATCAATCGCATAAAGATGGTGAACTGACTTACACCAACGGGATGAGTAAATGCTGAGTATGTGGAATAATTCGATGTCGAATCAGAGGAGTTATAATGCTAAGAACCAATATTATTTTAATTTTACTACTGATCGGATTGTTTCATTATCTACTTGAAGATTCAAATGCAGTGCAGCATACAGAAAATGGTAATTATATGAGCAATATTTCAATGGTGTCTTATATTCATCTATTAGGAAACACTAAGTAATAAGACACTATCGTGACAGGCATTTGTGGACTCTACAAACGTAGATTTAGCTTATAGCACATAATACTTATAATTGTTGATTTTCGAACGATGCATGAAAGCTGTATGGAACTACGTCTGTTATGCGGACAAACAGTGATTTTTCGGAAACGTTTTTTCCAAAATTGCTCAAATGTTTTCGAACAAAAAATGTTTGTTTGCATGTTGAGCAAACGTATTACATTACGTAGAATGCAAAACGGCGAAAAAGTCTATTTAGTTCTTTTTGTCGCTTACGTCTTCTATACAAACATGGGCAGGGTAGTCCACTGCTAAATAAAGCCTCAGAGTCAATGGAAAATATAGACCAAATACTGAACAATGGATTTCTAAAGTGCGGCCTGCTTTAATGGAACGCAGAAGCCATTGATTATGAAACTTTACCTGATCCAATTCCCAAAAATAAACTGCAAAATAAAAATCACTTGTTGATTCCCGATGATCTTGTGTATAGTAGAATCCCTGCCACGCTATTCCTGTGAGGAATTTGAGACAGCAGTGTTCGGAATTTAAGTCAGCGACAAAAATGGTGTTCGGATTGTGAGTCAAATATAATTTCAATTATTGTTAGTTTTCTGTCATGGATAGGGATTCGCAAATCAATTTTATTATGTTCAAGGGGAGAGAAGACTATTGCATTTAAAAATCAAATTACTCTTGCGAAACTGTACCATTTTGAGTAATGAGACACTATTTAATGGCCCACTAATCTGAGGTGTTCGGAATTTGAGACAAAATGGCACTAGGGATGCATTACCGAATCGGATTCCATTGCGAGGGAAAAAACTCCCTGTTAATTGTTATTCATAGCAACACTAATTTGAATCACATATTCCCTGCTATCTATTTCCACGTTATCAGTCTCTATTTCCCCAAGATCAGTTACGAAAACAATCCCATTCAATCCATTATTTTATATCAAGCGAAACGATTATGTGCGGACAACAACGAAGATTCTACACTGTAACGTTCTCTGAATGCAGCTTATAAATGCCGAATGATAAAAATAGCCATCACATTTACGTTTATGCTCTTGTTTGTATTTTCAGAAATCCCACAACGCAAGTGTTTTGTCGTGCTTTGAATAATTAGTGCTCATCAGGATCACATTCGTGGAGAAAACACCTGTGAATAAAAAGCAGCATACAGAACATTTAGGTACAATCACAATTTTTTCACCTGCAAGTTTCAGTGAGAAGTGCTGGTCACGAGATCATTGAATAGCGTCTTAACTACTCTCGCTTCGACCTTGACTGATCGTGTGAATCACAAATCGTTACGGCAGCCATTAGCGAGAGGCACACGGCGGCGCAGAAAGCAGAGTAGGGAAATATTCAAATTGTACTCAATTGTTGTGCCGCCACCAGCGAGTGGTCAGTTTAGTTTCGAGTGCGGACTGAGAAGGAATTTCCACCTGAGCTGAGGCGGAAATTTTATGCTATGCAGTAAAGAGGATTTGAAACAGTGCACAACAAAAAATCACCACAATCCGGTTCCACAGTGTTAGAAGTGAACATGGCCAACAACGATCGACAAGTGAGAGTGCCTAAAAATAAGTTGAAAGCATGCGCGTTGTGTGTGCTGATTTGCTTAGCAAGCTTGATCGAAGTGAGTGAAGCGCGCAAAGTTGCAACTGGTCGTGTAACAAAGCCCACTGCTAAGCGGGGCTATGCAAGCCCGGACATTGCTAAGTTAAGTTATTCACAAAGCCATGCTGCTCCGGCACCGAAGCCGGCTCCTGCGCCCGTAGCGTCCGCACCCGCCCCGCAACCAGGAAGACCCATTGGCTGGAATGTGCAAAATAGTGCACCTCCGCCATACTCTGCTCATCCGAATCACGGATCTCCGCCACAATTTTCCCCACAGGCCAATCCAACGTTTGCACATGGCAATCCAGCATTCCCACCACCCCCTATGCAACAGGGTTCACCAGGAGGATTTGGAAGCGCACATGCTCCTGCCACGAATACAGGATTCCCATCACAGCCTCCTCAAGGATTCCCAGGTGCTCCATTTGGTCAGCCTGGTGGTGGGATCGCTCCGATGTCTAATGCAGGATTCCCGCACCAGCCTGCTCAAGGATTCCCCGGATCCCCTGTGGCCCACCCTGGAGGTGGGTTTGCTCCGGTTCCTAACGCTGGATATCCCTCGCAGCCTGCTCAGGGTTTCCCAGGGGCAGTTCCGATGGGTCAACCCGGTGGTTTCCCACCAGCAGGTTATCCTCAGCAGCCTGGTTATCAGCAGCCAGCGGTTGGTGGATTCCAACCACAACAACAACAACCAGCAACAGTCATTCATCACTACGAACAACCATCGTCCGGAAGTAGCGGATTAGGAACAGTTCTAGGAGCAGGTGTGGCTGGACTTGCCGCAGGCGTTGGCGGAGCAGCACTTTACGACGCTCTTAAACCGAAGGATTCGAAGGAAGCCGCACCGGCAGTTACGGAACCTACCACAACTACCACAACCACTACTCTGGCACCTATAAACCCTAATGGGGATGCCCCGTTGGCTCCACTTGTGCCGGATCCCAACGGTGAAGCGCCACTTGCTCCACTTCCAGCTCCTGTCAGCCCCGTTAGTGAAACTCCCCTGGCACCAATCCCTGCTGCACCAGCAAATCCAAACGGTGAAACTCCCCTAGCGCCAATTCCTGTGATCCCGTCAAACGGAGAAACATCACTCGCGCCACAACCAATGGAGACCACTGTCGCCGCGTCCGAAAGTAGCAGCCCTTCCAGTGAAAACCCCCTGGGAATGGCCCCTCTAGCGCCACTTCCTGTCTCTGAAGATACCCCAACGTCTTCAACACCATCCGAAGCCACATCTTCCGCAACGGCCGCCGCCGATCTCACGACTACCCCCGAGAACCCCCTGGGATCGGTCCAACTCGCAGCCTTTCCGGTTGCCGTAAATGCTTCATCCTCTGAGGTGCCCGCCGAGAAAGTGACCCCCGCGGCAGCCTCAACCATAGCGCTGGAGGCACCGAACGCTGCCCTCAGCATTCAACCGAACGAAGCCGCAGTTGGACCAACGAATGCGCCTCAGCTCAGTGCCCAGCAGATGGCTGGCGGGAAGGGTCACCAGCTGGAAATTTCCACCTTCTTGCTGCTTGTTCCGGCGATCTGTAAGTTCCTGCTGTCGTGAAGTGGTTTGAGATTTTTTTGGGGCGTGACAATGTGATTCCAAAGATATGCGAATAAAAAGACAACAAAAAAAAAACGGGAGAGATGATTCAAAATCATTCCATTCTTATCAGGTTGATCTATGTTGAAGTAGGTACTTTCGAACGCTATTGTTTGTTTCTTAGGTTAGTTAGGACACGTTGAGTGCACCATTGATTTTTGATTCACGCAAGTGCGATTGTTAGAGGTATTTCGAATATAAACGTCACAAAGTGAGTGTTGAAAAAAAATCGCTTTCAGTTAATTTATTTAGAGAACATCCCTCATCAACTGTATAATCAAAAAGCGGGACGGAGGCCGCTGTTTAATTCAAGATCAATAAACGCCTTATCATATTAATGAGGGAAGTAATTAAATGGTTGAAACATTATTCAGATTGATTTGATATCGTTTTCCTGCTTGATAAGTTGTTTCGTTGCCCTTCAACACGCTAATCGTATAACTCGTATTTCGTGTTATTTTGTAAGGCAAGATGAGTAACGAGAAATTAAAGTCGGAACTGTGAACGACTAAACTCTTAAATTTTTTGACGTAGGACTACGTCTAACCGGAAGATATAGGGGGTGAAATGGAAATCTAGGCACTGAACAAGTAGGAAAAAATGCAAGATTTGGAACGCTTATAACTCGAGCATTTCTCAATAGATCGCAAAGGTTTTTGCATCAATTGATAGGAAATATATCTACGCATCTATCATAACGAATAACATTTCATTTTTCTTGAGATAAATAATTGAATAATTGTGAAATATCAAGCATTGTCAAAATGCACTATGTGCCCATTTTTTATTGGTCCATTTTGTGCTCCTCAAATCGAACCGACCAAAACGGGCAACCAGAGCAGCAGCGAAATAGAATGAACCACGATTGGAAAGGAAAAAGAAAAAAATGAACGAAACATTGGTCGCAGTCTCACACATGCGTATTTCTCGAGCCAGCCAGTCAGCTTAAAAATCCCCGCTCCGCTGCCGTAACGATCATTCTCATTCAAACCGTACACCACATCGGTTCGCATCACAACACATCAACAAACCATCCCAAGCAGCCATGTCTGGACATGGTGAAGGAGGAAAAGTGAAGGGAAAGGCAAAATCCCGCTCGAACCGTGTTGATCTGGAGTTCCCCGCAAGGGTACCTAGGCCGAGCTCGTTAGTACCAGTGCACCAGTTCACCTAGCCGGCGTTATATAGTTTCGGCCGCCGAAGTGATCGAGTTAGCTGGTAAAGCTGCTCGCGACGATAAGTGGCGAGTGGCAAACGCAATCGTAAAACGGCATCAGGTAGCAGAAGAAAAAAGTTTGTTCTTTATACACACTGCTTTGGTGGCAAATCCAGAACAAGACGGCATCGAGGGCGTTCGAAATGGTTTTTTTCAAAACCACGAGTACTAAGTTTTCTAAATTGGAACCATTCCATAAAACAAGGCGCTTTTCAGTGCCATTAAACCTTCCAAAAAAGAGTTTAGGAAATACAGTTCAATGCTTTCTAAAACAATATCCAAAATAATAATAAAACACAAATTGATTTTTTCATAATTTGTTTGCCAGGATATGATGAGTATGTGAATTTGGCAGTTGTTCTGAGCTTATTGATTTTCACCAATTCTTAAATTGCTTCTAGATTGAAAGTACAGTAATTTACACTTATCTCGACATTTAGCTAATTGGACGGACCAGTAATGCGACATATTTAGTTGGACATTTTTGTAAACATAGAGTTCGGGGTCCAAATTATGACCCCACATTGAAGGTCGACACTGTACCACTGTCATCGCAAATGTTCAATTACAGGTTAAAATTACCTCCAATCCGATACTGAGTGGTGGTAATGCGACGTGCCATTGAATGTAATTTACTGTAAAATATGTCACAAGCTGGATGGGAAGAAATTTTCCAACTGTGAAAGCTGTGGCGAGTGGCAAATGCAATCGCTAAACAGCAAGGTTTAGCCGAACAAGATGGGGATGTCGAGTGATAACAAAACAATAAACTCTTTAGATTGAAGATAATTTTGTGATCCTGAAAAGGACCCTTTTTAGCCTGCATGTGAATCCAACGAGCGAACAAATCGTAATGAATGTATTTTTTTGCCATCGCTCCCTTTTAACGCTCATTCGTTCGTCTCGTTGGACTCGCCCCTCTGGCTGAGTCCGCCGATTTTTCTCTATCCTGTGAGTGTGTACCGCTAGAGTATAAAACACGCGGACCCCAAACAATATCTTATTTTCTTTCAAACCGTAAACCCGTGTGGTTGTACGGCATCAGCATCGTGGACGTAACAAAGGAGGACAAGTTAAGGGAAAGGCAAAGTCTCACTCGAACCGTGCAAGTCTCCAGTTCCCTGTTGGTCGCATTCATTGATTGCTCCGCAAGGGTAACTAGGCCGAACGGATTGGTGCCGGAGCACCAGTATACCAGTAGTACTCGAGTTGGCTTGCAAAGCTGCTCACGACAATCAGAAAACCCGCATCAAGAACAGAGCAGCTTCGGTTCGGCGCTCATCAAGGCAACAATTAGTTTCAGTGAGTGGCAAAGTGTTTCTCCGGCACGTCGCATCAAATGTAATTTACTGAACAACATGTCACAAGCTGGATGGGAAGAAATTTTCCAACTGTGAAAGCTGTGGCGAGTGGCAAACGCAATAGCTAAACAGGAAGATTTAACCGAACAAGATGGGAATATCGAGTGATAACAAAAACACAACACCAAAGGTTCTTTTCAGAACCATCAACATATTCATGAAGAGTAAACAGTAAACTAATCCATTTTTAAGGTACATAGGTAGGTATTCACGTAGGAGAAGAAAATAAAACAATATATTTAAAATATATATTTAACAAAAGCTGTCCCCTTTGTATAGTCCTACGTCACTCCGGTTATGTCCCCGACATTACCCACCCGTCTTTTTTTCTTCTTTCTTTTTTTTATCAGTATTATAGTGATTTTCAACTCATTTGGCTGGTTCGTTACTTTTTACTTCCATTTTTGGAAGAATGTCGGGAGTGAGAATTGAACTCGTGACCTTTAGCATGGATGTTACTCCTACGCCAGATCGCCTCCACTTCTTTCTTCTTTTCCTTTGTTTACGGAGACTTTAAATCTTATGATTCATTCCTCTCCGCTTAAATTTCTATTGGTGGAATGTTCATATCTCTGTTTTGTGATGAAATACGATTGTCAAATTCTGCTTTTCACCTTCAGAGTTGTTAGATATGGTGTTAACAAATTATCGCATTGAAGTAATCTGTTCGACTCGTAATCGTTCTTAATTTGTACCGACTCATGACCACTGCATTGTGAGCGGTTGGAAACAATTACACCTCGCTTAGCGTTGCTGCATTTCAATAATCGATTCGATTCCCTGAGCTAGTGGCCGCAAATTTGCAATAAACTAATTGATGTGATTAGTGTGAATGGTTCTGTATAATCACAACTATGGACATCACATTTTGTTCTATACAAAACCGTTGAATTCGAAAGTTCTCAGTATCCAGTTATTTCGAAGCCTCGAAGCCAAAACATGAGCAAATGATGGCCTTTCGAGCAAAAACTGGAGAACACGGAAAACCCACAGAGTCGGTGATCCGTGACCTTCACTAGCAGATTGGTGTGGTAATTCCATTAATCATTAATTTTCGGCTACCTTTTTGCCATATACACATTTTTTATTCATTTGAAATTGTGTATCATGCTTTCGTTAAGTTTTGACTTTCACGAATGTGATGGTCATCCTGAAATTCCAATTCATATCCTTCAATATTGCCTATATTTCGGCGTTTGCGTTTTAATCGACGCGTGGGATGCACAGTGGGAGAAGATTGGTAGTGCATGCTAAAAAAAACGTGACATAAAAGTCTAAATATTTAAAATATTTGAAATATATATTTTTTATCCATAAATACAACAATTAAGATGACACATTCAAAACTTTCTTTTCTGTAAGAAAAACAGCTAAACTGCACTGGAACATCATTAAAACTTGTAAATTAGAATAAAATCGGTCAAGTCTATTATGAACTTCATACCTTCATAAAGCAGATAAAATGGGTTTGACATGTTTCATTAATGGAATATCCTCTTCACAGTCAAATCTGACAAACAACTTTTTTTCTGTAGTTCTTCATAGTAACGGTTTACAAAGTCAGTCATTCTCTTTTTCTCAAATGGTACTATCTAGTGATGTCTGGTTTTTTTTTAATATATTAGTCGTTCATCTACTAATCGAATATTTTGAACCGTTTTAGTGCGGAACAAATTTTGTGAGCATATGCCAAAAATGCGGATGAGTTTGAGTATATTTGAAAAAATTCTAAAGAACGCAGATAACTGATTAGGTTACAAAAGTTGTATTAATGAAAAACATACATAAAAAGTGTTTTTTTAAATATATTAACATTACCTTCCTTAAAAACTTCCTTGAAATTGTGTAGATTGATATTAGATCTACACAATTTTATTAGTAATTATGGTTCACTGTACAAAGCACGTGAAGTCTTCTTTTACAAATGTCCCCGACGAAATTCTACGTTAAGAGATGCCAAGTCAAAAATATTAACATCAAGCAAGAAGGCGCCACCGCACTTATGGCATATAACAAGATGAGGGAGTCAATCGCGCTCCCCCGTATTCAAGGGTTAATCGATACGATTGTTCGTCCCAATACAATACGTCCAAATACAATGTAATCAATTTATTATTTGCAGCTTGTAATACGTCAATTATTTATTTGCAGCTTGTAATACGTGCGGATTTAACATTCATTCATTTTGTGTCGTTCTCATTGAATTTTCTATTTACAAGTTTTTTACAACTTAATATGGCATTTTTACTTGTAATCCCATAATTTGGAGAAAGAACCTAGCACTTCTATAAATCGTTTGCAGGAGCAAGACCTTGTCTAGATTGGAAACGGCAAACTACTTTCTTTTATCAATGACTAGCTGACCCGGCAAACTTCGTTCCACCTCAAATGGATTGATTATTTCGAACAGAACAGAACAATTTTATATGCATAGATTTTTCTTTGTTAAGTATGCAAACTCTACAATATCTACGTCTCTGATATGCCCCCACTTTATGTACCGCTCATGCAACTGTCATTATTGATTTCCTGTTTATTTTCTCCTTTTGTCATTCCAAACGTAAACGCTATTGATAAAACACGTTGTTAGTTTTTCTCTGAGTATACTCATCGTGTTCGTGTTTATTTATCCCGATCCGAAAGTCCATACGCCGGATAATTTCAGGTTACGGTGCCCAGTAACGTTAACCGCGAGTGCTAAGTGAAATTATGGCAGATGAAGAGAAGCCCGAGCGGTTTATGCTCCCGCTTTTCGACGGGTCAAACTTTACCGCATGGAAGTTCCGGATGCGTGTATTGTTGGAGGAGTATCATCTCCTCGAGTGCGTGGAATCGGAGGCTGCTGATTTGGAGGAACTGCAGGATGCAGTGGGCGATAGCAACGACGTAAAAATTGCGAAGCCGGCGAAGCGCGAGAAACGGGTGAAGAGGGACAAAAAGTGCAAATCATTGTTGGTGTCTCGCATACACGATTCCCAGTTGGAATACGTGCTAGAGAAGCGAACACCGAAGGAGATTTGGGACGCTTTGGTCCGCGTCTTCGAGCGGAAAAGCATCGCCAGCCGGATGCACTTAAAACGACAGATGCTATCGTTGCGGTTGGGAAACGGTTGCCTAAAAGATCATTTTCTCCGGTTCGATCGCCTGGTGAGGGAGTACCGAGGTACGGGCGCTACCATCGACGAAGTGGTTGTGATTTGCCACTTGCTTGTAACGCTGGGACCAGCTTATTCTACCGTTGTGACGGCACTGGAGACAATGCCAGAAGATAATTTGTCCTTCGAATTCGTTAAGTGCCGTCTCTTAGACGAAGAAATAAAGCAGTGCGGTGCAAGTGCAGGTGTAGAATTGTTCACACCAAAAGTAGAGGTGGCAGCTTTTTCGGGATCGAAGAAGAAAAGTGACAATAAGAAGAAGCCGTTTAAATGCTTTGGTTGTCACGAAGAAGGACACAAGCTTTCAGAGTGCCCGAAAAATAAGAAGAAGAATGCGACGCGTAAACAGTCGACTGCAAATTTGGCAGACGGTGAAGCAGTTTTGTTTGTGACTATGAGGAAAAGTGATGACGATGTCTGTCCGAATCGGCAACCAGTGCAGTGGTTCGTAGACTCCGGATGCTCGGACCACTTGGTGAAGGACAAGGAACTGTTCGAAGAGTTGAAACCTCTGAAGAAGCCGGTGGAAATCGCGGTGGCGAAGGATGGCCCGTCAGTCGTGGCACATCACTCCGGCACGGTAAAGCTGCAGTCCGTCGTAAACGGTAAGCGAATTCCGTGTATTGTTACAAATGTGCTGTACGTTCCGTCGTTGCGGTTCAATCTTTTTTCGGTGCTGAACGTTGAAAAACGAGGAATGCGAGTTGTGTTTGAAAAGGGCCGAGTGAATATCTACAACGGGTCCGAAATCGTAGCTGCTGGTGCGCGACGAGGTAAGCTATACGAGCTTGACCTTTACCAGGTCGAAGATGGTAACTGTAAAAGTGGTTCGATGTTGGCGTGTGGTCGAATAACTAAAGGCCTAGAGCTGTGGCATCGTAGGTTTGGCCACTTGAACGTGAAGCAGCTTGAACAGCTGATTAATAAAGACATGGTTGACGGTTTGCGCCCCGTGAATGGCAATTTATCGGACAAAGGTGAGGTGTTTTGTGAGCCGTGTATTGTCGCAAAACAAACGCGAAAACCATTTCCCCCGCGTGAAGGCAAACGATCATCGCGAGTGTTGGAAGTTGTCCACTCCGATGTGTGTGGACCGGTGACACCGGTTGGTCGGAACGATGAACGGTTTTTCGTAACATTCATTGACGATTGGAGTCATTTTGTAATGATTTTCCCGATGCAATCGAAAGACGAGGTGTTCGATCGGTTTGTGCATTATGAAGCGTTGGTCACAGCGAAATTTGGTTCGCGGATTTCTCGGTTCGTGTGTGATAACGGAGGGGAATATAAAAACAAGGCATTCCAATCGTTTTGCCGGAAAAAGGGAATTCAAATTCAGTGGACGGTTCCATATACCCCTGAGCTCAATGGAACCAGTGAACGGATGAACCGTACCGTCATCGAGAGGGCTCGTGCGAAGCTTGAAGATGCTAAACTAGACAAGTCATTCTGGGTTCAGGCGGTTCAAACTGCTGCGTATCTAGTGAACAGATCACCTACTAGTGCGATTGATTCGGATAAGACGCCTTCTGAGCTTTGGGAAGGTAAGCGACCGGATGTATCCAAACTTCGGAAATTTGGATGTGCTGTTTATGTGCACGTTCCGCAGGAGCGCCGCAAGAAACTAGACGCGAAGGCGTGGAAGGGCTTTTTCGTGGGGTACGCGGTCAATGGGTATCTGGTGTGGGATCCTAATGAAGAATCGATCGTGGTGACCCGCGATGTCGATTTTCTGGAGCAGCAGGCATTCGGAGAAAAGAATGCGAAGAAACCGAAAGCCAAGTCGAAAGGTGTGTCAGTGATTCGTGTCAGTGGACTAGAAATTGATAACAGTGAAAAACACGATGTGGTCGAGGCCGAGTCAAGAGCCGTGACCTTGGGTGAAGCGGACAGTGAATACGACGGAGAAGAACGTTTTACGAGTTGTTCCGAAGATGAAGATAGTGTTCCGGATGATGAAAATGAAAGTTTATCGGATGGGCGACCAACCCGAAACCGTAATGCGCCATCGTGGCATAGCGACTATGAAGTGGACTACGCCGGTTTCGCGTTGAATGCAGTGTCGTATGTTGAGAATCTACCGGAATCAGTGTCGGAACTACGGAAGAGAGAAGATTGGCCTTTATGGAAGAAGGCCATGCAAGAAGAGATGGACTCGTTGGCGAAAAATGAGACATGGACCTTAGTGAATCTTCCGAAGGGACGAAGTGCCGTGTCGTGTAAATGGGTTTTTAAAGTGAAGCAAAGCGACGAGAACGAGATACCAAGGTAGCAAGATTGGTTGCCAGAGGGTTCAGCCAAAAGCACGGGTTTGATTACACCGAAACGTATTCTCCCGTTGCTCGGATGGATACGTTGCGTACGGTTTTGGCATTGGCGAATCACGAAGAATGGGTCGTCCATCAAATGGACGTTAAGACGGCCTTCCTCAACGGCGATCTATCTGAAGAAATCTACATGCGTCAACCGGAGGAGTTCAGCGAGGAGAACGGTCTCGTGTGCCGTTTAAATAAATCGTTATACGGATTGAAGCAGGCGGCAAGGTCTGGTGTGTTTTCATAAGTTCGTCGTGCGTTTGGGTTTCGTGAGAAGCCAGAACGATCTCTGTTTGTACCGCCAGGGATCAGGACGGAAGCAAGTCATCTTGGTCATCTACGTGGATGACGTACTTGTCGCTAGTACGTCAGAGGAGCTGATCGGCAAAATCAAGGGCTGCCTCTCAACCGAATTCGAGATGACAGACGTTGGCGAAGTGAAGAATTTCCTCGGCATGCGGATTGACCGGAATCTGCGACAGAAGATAACACGTATCAGTCAGCGTCGCTACTTGGAGAACCTGCTAGACCGGTTCCAAATGCAGGACTGCCGACCAATCGCAACGCCGATGGAGCATTGGCTGAAGCTACCGAAGGGAATAGAGTCGAAGAAGACCGACAAACCGTACCGTGAGCTAGTTGGCTGTGTCATGTATGTCGCACTGACGTCTCGGCCAGACTTAGCGGTTTCAGCGAACTATTTTAGCCAGTTCCAAGCGTGTCCTAACGAGGAACATTGGGTCCATCTTCGACGGGTCCTACGCTATATTAAAGGGACACTGGATCTTGGATTGGTCTTCCAGGACAGCGAAGCAGAGCCACTGCTGGAAGCGTTTACGGACGCCGACTGGGCGAATGATGTCACCGATCGCCGGTCTGTATCGGGCGCTGTCTTTAAGGTTTATGGTGCCACGGTCAGCTGGAGTGCGAAGAAGCAAGCTACAGTGTCTCTCTCGTCCACCGAGGCTGAGCTAATCGCGCTTTGTGCAGCTGCCTGTCATGGCCAGTGGATGGTCAGAATACTCGAAGATCTTGGATTCAAGCCGGTGGGGCCGATTGCCTATTATGAGGACAATCAATCAACGATCAAGATCGCGTCGAACCCGAAGGATTCCGGACGTCTGAAGCATCTGGATGTAAAGCATTTCTTCGTTCGTGAGTTGCTGGAGGTTAATCATATTCGGGTCGATTATGTTCCAACGTCGAAGCAACAAGCAGATTTTCTGACCAAGAGCCTCCTTGCACCAGCATTCAGGAAGTTTCGGGACTGCCTCGGACTAACAGATTGCAGCGTTTGAGCGGGCGTGTTAAGTATGCAAACTCTACAATATCTACGTCTCTGATATGCCCCCACTTTATGTACCGCTCATGCAACTGTCATTATTGACTTCCTGTTTATTTTCTCCTTTTGTCATTCCAAACGTAACCGCTATTAATAAAACACGTTGTTAGTTTTTCTCTGAGTATACTCATCGTGTGTGTGTTTATTTATCCCGATCTGAAAGTCCATCCGCCGGATAATTTCATTCTTATCAATTAAAAAAAATTTCATGAAAACAAATGATAAAGTATGAATCTTCCCTTAAAAAGGAATGAGGAACATAGGGTCGAAATTTTTAAGCAATTTCGGAACGCCTGTAGCTCCGATATAAATGATGACATGAAGATAAAAAATATACCATTTTCAAGCTACAAATTTCT